>NW_027269401.1:0-168853 GCF_023055355.1 Agelaius tricolor | reverse complement strand
GCCGTAAGGACGGACTGGTTGTTTTTGCCAGCTGCAGTAACTTGTGACTGGGCAGATGATAAGCAATGTAGCAGGCATAGGGCCTGCAAGGGCTCCCTGGCATGCAGAAGCCTAAGACAGGAAATGCCAAGTCATGGGGAATGGGCTAGAAGCTCCTCTCTTCTGCCCTCGGACCCCTGCTTATCTCTCTGTAAGACTATAGGTCACTTTCCTTTAACCCTTTCTATTGGACAATTCCTCATACCCCTCTACCCTAGATAAAGAGCTGCTTTTGCCCAGCTCGGGCAGAACAGCTGTCACTGGGAACTCCGCAGAGGAATCAATAAAGACGCCCCTGTGGAACCCCACACAGACTTCTCCTCTCTCTCCCTGTGTCTGCCTGCCTAGGCACCTAGCAAGCTGAAGGGCCGCAATCACAATGAGCTGATAGTCACTAAAGAGCTGATATCACTTAATCTTGCTAAGGTGGCCTGCAGCTAAGAATTGCTTGGGAGCTCGGACAGTCTGTCCTGACCCGGACTGCGCTACCTGGGCCGCTGCCGCCTGCTGGAGACACCCTGAAACCCAGCAAAAGGCCGCAATAAATGGCACACCGAACAGAAGGAACTCTGGAGCAGCATTTCTTTTGAAATCCTTATTACCTTCAGATTGCTAGGACCCCCGAAGAAAAGCCTCCATTATAGCAGGCCTCTTCTGCAGGGGGGGGTCAGTCGACCCTCACAGCTGACATCTGAACGAGTGTTTGAGGAGACTGACAACAGCAGACTGCCTCCAGCAGACCCTTGACCCACACCCAGCTGAAGAAGTGTAAGTTTTAAAAGACCTTTTATCACAGGCATCTTGGGTATCCTTTTTTTTCTTTTTTTTTTTTTGTCCTTTTGTCTGCTGGTAGGGAACGGGAAAACATGAGATCAAAACTTTGTACATTGAAAGGATCCCAGAATGAGAGGGATTTATACTTAGTAATCCTAGAAATCCTATCTTCTAACAACTTTTCTTTCTCTAAATGTAATCTTTTAAAAACTACCCTGAAAAAATTTATAAAATGCATTCTTTCTCAGTTTCCAGATACTAACACAGACATCATTACTAAAGACTTCTTTTGGGACAAAGTCGGGAACACGATATAGAACTCCAAACTAACCAAGATCTCTCTGTAACTCAATTCTTTCCTATGTTCCACATTATAACTAAAGCCATAGAGAAAGCCAACAGAGATAGCTCACATTCCCTGCAACCTCCTGCAGCAGGGACAGACAACCCCCCTCAAATCCTAATCACACTGATAACAATCTTTCCCTGGAATTCCGCCCTCCGGCTCCGGGTCCCATTGGTCCCAGCTCTTCCGCTGTTCCATCCTCTGTCCCTTTCCCTGCAATCTCTCGCCGCTTCCCCCCACCACCTCCGCACCTGCAGGGTTCCAGTGGTCCCCCCTTCCCCAGCCTGGACGCGCCAAACACGAATACTGCAGCATCCTGTGGCTTATCTGCAAGTGCAAAAGTGCCTCTTTCCATGGAGTCAGCTCCCCCCACCCTTCTTGCTGCTTCTCCTACCCCTACCACAGCTTCCCCTGCCCCCACTGCGCCCGACCCCACTAATAGAAAGACATGGGAACCTAACTCAAATAAGAACTCATACAATTAAGAAATATAGCCAAAGAAGATGGCAGAAGTTCACATCTTTTTAGAAATTTCCTAGAAGCTATGTTCTCAGCACATGTTTTAGTACCTCATGACATTAAAAATATTGCTCACTGCCTCCTTTCCCCAGCAGAATATATCTTATGGAAAAGGCATTGGAAAAGACAATTCAAAACATTATCAGACTCATATTCTACAAATGCTGATAAGTCAGATTTTACGGTTGAAAAGCTGGCTGGGGAAGGGGATTTACAGAAACTCTCTGACCAAGCTGATAGCTAAGGAAGCATTACAAGATGTGGCACTTGCAGCAAAAACCTCCTTACTTCTTACCTACCCCAGATGACTCCATCCCTACCCAACACTTGTCGAATATTCAACAAGGAGTAGATGAAAGCTTTATCAAATTTGTGGACAGAATTAAAGATGCTCTGAAAAAACAGATAGAGAGCACAGCGCCAAGATAGGGGCTGGTATGCAAGCTTGCCATGAGTAACTCAAATGAACAACGCAAAATAATTCCGAGGTCTCTGCCCTTGGATACAGAACCTACCTATTACATGCCCTGTTCTAAAAGACTTTTCTACTGTTTTCCCTCTCCGTTTTCACACTTGTTCAACAAGGTTTTCTTTCTAAGAATATTAATCAGAATATCTCAAAGGATTAAAAAATGCTTGGGTATTTGTTCCCTAAGTATTTACAAAGGAACAATTAAAAAAAAATCTGTATACATGCTGGATGCAAAATGCAAATAAAAATAAGCTTGAGAGTTCTCCCAAAAAACCTTAAGAAAAAACTCCATGTATTCTGTAAAACCCAGAGTATTCATCTACAGAATACTAAAATGGGTACATTCTAGAAGAGAAAATTTGTACAGTGATTCTGCACAGAACTATATGCTTTCAAGCTTTTTGCACTTCAGGGGCAGTGCCATTCTCTCAACTGTAATGCTCTGAGCATCTTCTGCTCACCATGGCAGCTTTCTGTTCTCCCCTGGTACAGATCACCCTCCCAGCAAAGGGGGAGTGCAGCCACCACAGCTCGCAGCCCCTTCCCACGCAGCAAGAACCTGAAGGAGAGAGATGGCTTTCACCAGCTGCTGCGGCTTCTAATAGTGCCACCTTTAGGCTGCTGAAAGCCTGAATGTCTGTGTTGCAGTGTGTTAGTTTCTGAGTCAAATCTTCTGTTATCTTGTGCTATGTTCAAGCGCCCCCTGAGTTACTACAGTTAGTTTCTCCCCTGTGTTATGCCCTCCTACCCAGGCGTCCCTCAAGGAATCCCCTCCCTCCTTCCCGGATTTTTCCCTTTCTGTCAAGACAATCCAGCCCCTTTGGCCCATCCATCAACCCAAACCCTACCCTTTGTTCCAGAAAGTTCCCTGTCCTTCACCCTAAGATCCAATCCCTATCCCAACCCTCTCTCCTCCCCTTGTTCTGATTTGTTGTAGCCCTCGAAACCACACCCTGAGAGTCGCTTCTTGGTTACTATATGGTGTCCACCCTTCACTTTGAATGATTTTAAAAAGCCGTGCACAGGGCTGCTGGGAGCGCTTTTTACTTCTGCTTGCTTTTAGGTTCTTTACATTTATGTACCTTTCCCCTGCCTTTCCTGATAAATTTACTGTATTTTACACTGCAGAAGAGCCTCTTCTGCCTCCTTCGCTCGGTCCTCGTCGATCCTCCAGGGATCTTCGCTGCTAGGCAATTGGCCTAGAGGTTCTGGCTCAGGCAAAACCCTAGCCTAGCCAGTTCCCCACTCTTGCCATTGCCTCTGGAACATCACAGAGCTAGCCAGGGATCTGGAGTAATAACCTCTCATTGACGTTATTATAAAGCAGAGCAATAGGGCTCAGGAGCTCAGTCCCTGGGTAGGGACTGGGTGCCCGAGGCTGGCTCGCTCATGCCAACGCTGCGGGGCTACCATCTAGCAAGCATGGTGATTATCAGCTCTATAGTGATTGCAAGCTCTTAGGATTTCAGCTTTGCTTGCTAGGTAGTGGAGCCCCGGGCTTGAGGCTGCAGCAGACGGAGAGAGAGGAGAAGGAGAAGGCGCAGGCTGTTCCACGGAGATGGCTTTACTTGGGGAGGTCCGTGAAGGGTCTCCGCTCTTCTTCTTTCTCCCCTAATGGGGTACAGTATGCTTCTTTTATAGGGTTGGAAAGGATCCAAGCTTGACCAATGGTAAGGGGTTAACATGACATTGCCTTATAGGGTTACAGAGATAGGTTAAGGGTGGAAGACAGGGAAACAGGAATTTTCTTTTGCTGTTTCAGCATTCCTATTGTTCATATTCTCCATGGTGCTTTTCCTAAATCTATGGGGTTTACTACAACTCCACTTTCTCTTTTTACAAAAAAGGCGTTTGTTATAGTTCTTTTGAAACAGCGAACAAGGCACGAGAACATAGCTAACACAATAACAACTACAAGGAGAATCAACAGCATTCCCTTAACCAAGGATGCAGCCCATCCTGTTAATCCCCATTGCCCAAAAAGTTCATTGACCCCGTCTGGGATTCTTTCTACTTTCAAGTCCTTCACGAGATCTTTCAGTTTCTGGATGTTCGCATGGATGGATTCCGAGCGTGAAGAGAGGTTGAAGCAGCACATCCCTTCGAAGTCTTCACAGCTGTGCCCATGGGCAAGCAGCAGGAAGTCAATTGCTGCTCGATTTTGGAGCGAAGCATGTCTTGTGGTTTCTTCTTCCTTTAAGAGATCACTCAAAGCTGCAGATGTAGCGTTAGCTTGTTTACTGAGCCAGCACCCAAGGTGATTGATTTCACCGTGGGCTTTAGCTGCAGCTACCCAGGGTAAGAACAGGGAGACAGCAATCTTTTTTGGTTTGTTCCAATCGTATAATTTAGGATCGCAATTTTCATCAAATTCAGTGTAGGACCTTTTTTGTCATTTTGATTGGCTTTCTTTTTTCCAATTATGTAACAGGGTGATGTTTGGAGTAAGGGTAGAAAGTTTTCCAAGGGTACAGGGACCTCCCTGGAGTCAGGAGGGGATCCCAGCCCATACTCTGTCACCACAGATGAGAAACATTCCCTTGGGTAATACTTTGGGATGGAGAGAGGACACAGAAATCACACGAGCTGTGTAATTGCACCAATCGTGAGAGTTATAGGCTTTGTTAATTGGTGATATCTCTTTTCCACATGTGTTTTTGTTCTGGTCAATTTCTGGCCAATTGTTTTTTGGACGTCTAAAGTAAAATTTGACACAGTATGTGGCCTTGGAGGACCCCAACAGATCTAATTCTTGGGGTTCCTCTCGAGCATCTGGCAGAATTTTTGTCCACTCGTCCCAAGTAGCAGCCACATTGGGTCTCTTACCTGTGGTGCGGAGGATCTCTGAGTTATAGACAGGCCAGTCATCTGCTACAAAGGGAATTCCTACTAGACATGTGGAAAGTGGATTATCAATGCTTCCCATGGACAAGCACATGTTGTCCTGTTTTAATGTTTTTGCTAAGGTTACCCAAACATTATGGCTAGGCTGTGGGCTAATCCAGCCGAAGGCACGCGGTACGGTGAAGAACATCCAGGCAGCAATGAGGACAGCAGCAATGGAGATATTTTTCATCGTTGGGCAGGAATAGGGCTTCTGATAGGGAATATAAGCAGAATTTGTTATCTTTATGATGAGAGGGTTTTCTGCCTTGTTCTTTTCTTCTGTGTTCCCCTCCTCCCCCCCTTTTCTTTTAATTTCTAAGCTACACTAAGGGAGGAGGAGTGGGAAGAAGGTTTAGGGGTTTTAAAAGGTTAGGGAGAGGGAATAACAGGGTTTTGTTTTTTCTTTTTTCTTTCTTTAAATACAAAAAACCAGTGTAACAACATATAGTTCAGACAACACTTTTGTGTTAAGGCTATCTATGGCCTGATGCAGCAGACTGTTGTTTAGCTTTCAGTTTTGTCTGCTGTCTTGTAATGGGGTGGTCTGTTCTTGTGTTTGTGGGTATTTGGCGACGTCTTCGTCTCCAGGCAGAGCTGGTTTGGTTTTGAGGTGGTCTTGTGTTTGCCTCAGGAGAGTTCTTGTCTCCGTTTGCAGGAGTAGTGTTTGCAGTGCCTAAGTATGGCTTTATGTTTTTTCCTGGCTACCACCTTGACCGGCTGGTAGTAGCATGCACGCATATCCTCTACCCCAGGTAATCAACTGGTGAGGCCCAGAAATTTGGTGTGTTTCAGGGTCCTTCACGAGCACAGGTGGTTTCTCAGTGAGCTTTGCTTAGGTGGTATTTGCAAAGTGGCGAAGTATTGGTGGGTCAGGCTCTGATGCTGTACAGTTCAGGAAGTTGATGACGTAGAGAGCCTTGCAAAGTCTTTCCACTGGAGATGTGATTCTCGTGTCTCTGTTCTGTTGATCGAAGACTCTTTTGAGGGTTTGATGTGTCCTTTCCATGATGGATTGTCCTGTGGGGTTTACAGGTATGCTGGTCTTGTGTGCTATTCCCCATTCATTGAAGAACTCCTTTAACTTGCGGGAAGTGTAGGCTGGTCCATTATCTGTTTTAATCTCTTTTGGTACACCCAGGGCGGCAAAAGCGAGGAGAAAGTGTTTTATTGTGTGCATGGTATTTTCTCCTGCATGTGATGATGCAAATACTGCTCCTGAAAATGTGTCGACCGATACATGCATGTATTTTGACCTTCCAAAAGGTGCAAAGTGAGTTACATCTGTCTGCCACAGCTGGCAGCTATTCAGACCTCCGGGATTGACTCCCATCCCCATGGATAGTATCTGATAGTTCTGGCAGTTCGGGCATGTAGCCAAGATGGCCTTTGCCTGATCCTTTGAGAGCTTAAACATTCTCATAAGGGCAGGTATATTTTGATGAAAAAACGTGTGTGACAACTTTGCCTGGGCAAAGATGTTAGGAACATTAGCAGTTTCTGCTGCCATTGCTAATGCATCTGCTTTTCTGTTGCCTTCTGCAACAAAACCTGGGAGGTCTGTGTGTGACCTCACATGCATTATATGGTAAGGTTGCTTTCTGTGGGAGATTAGGTATATTAATTTAGAGAGCAGTTGGTACAACTTTGGATTAGAGACCTCTTTGAGAAGAGCATGTTCTGCTCTCATCACTATCCCAGCAACATAAGCTGAATCTGTAACCAGATTGAAAGGCTCATTCTTAAATTTTTCAAAGGCTCTGACAACAGTTGCTAATTCTGCAATCTGTGGAGATCCCTCCACTATTTGTATGTCAGAGTGCCAATCTTGTGTTTGGGGGTCTCTCCATGTAACCACCGACTTGTGGGAAGACCCTGAGCCATCTGTAAAGAGGGTTAGAGCCTTGAGAGGTTTTCTACTTTGAATTCATTTTGGAATCAAATGGAAGGTTACATCAGGGTTAAAAAGTTTGTATTTTGGGATCTTAACTGAAGTTTGGCCCGTGTAGCTATCCAGGGCAAACTGGAGGCTTTCATTGGTCTGGATCAAATCCTCAAAGTCTGTAAGAGTTATTGGTAAGTATATGCATTCAAACTCACAACCTGAAAGAGAGCGAAGGTGAGTCCTTGCCTTTTTTATTAAATGTGCTATGACCTCCTAGTAGGTGGTAAATGTCTTTGTGGGCTGGCTACTTATAAAGACCCATTTCAGTACCAGCAAAGGGTCTCGAAGCTGGGAGTCCCGTTGGAAAATCAGTCCATGGAATCCAGGTGCTTTTCCCAGGATGATGAACTGGAAAGGCAGGCTGGCCTCAAAGCGATGGGCTTTGTGTAAAGACAGGGCTTCCTGGACTTTGGTGATGGCACTTCTGGCTTCTTCTGTGAGAGTGCAGGGAGAGTCCAGGTCCTTAGGTCCATGAAGAAGGTTGAACAGGGGAGCGAGGTCCTCTGTTGTAATTCCTAGCAGTGGACGTACCCAGCTGATGGATCCGCACAGGCTGTGTAAGTCCCTGAGGGTTTTTGGGTCGTCATTTATGGTGATCTGCTGAGGTACAATGGTCCTTTCCCGGATCTGGACTCCAAGGTAAGTCCATGGTTTGGTGTACTGGATTTTGTCCTCACGAATCTCCATTCCTGCCTTTTCTATGGTTTCAATAGTCTTTTGAACTGTTTTGTCCAAGTAAGCTTTGTCTGAAGCACACACCAGGATGTCATCCATATAATGGTGGATGATAGCATCGGGGAATGATTTCCAAACGGGAGACAGGATGTGAGCAACGTACCACTGGCAAATAGTGGGCGTGTTTTTCAGGCCTTGAGGAAGATACCGCCAATGATATCTTTTGAGCAGGGCCTCCTTGTTAAGAGAGGGAACGGAAAAAGCAAACCGTGGAGCATCCTCAGGATGCAGAGGAATGCTGAAGAAACAGTCCTTAATGTCAATGATAGCAAGTGTCCAGTCTCTAGGCAGCATCGATGGGGAGGGCAGGCCAGGCTGGAGAGGGCCCATGTCCTCGATGACCTCGTTGATTCTGCAAAGGTCGTGGAGGAGCCTCCACCTGTTTGTCCCAGGCTTTGGTAGAACAAAGACTGGAGAGTTCCAAGGGCTGTCGGACTCCACTATGTGGCCTTTTGCGAGCTGTTCTTCCACAAGGGTGTTTAGGGTGCGCAGCTTGGCTTTATTGAGGGGCCACTGTTCAATCCAGATTGGCTTGTGACTTTTCCAGGTGAGACAAGGTGTTTCTGGCAGCACGCTTAGCTCAGTGGCCCTGATTAGAAATCCTGAGTGGGAATATGTAAGGAAGCTCCCCACTGGGATAGAACATCTCTGCCCCAAATGGTGATGGGGGCCCTTACCACAAATGGACGAATGGTTGCCAGCTTGCCTTCAGGCCCTTCCACGAGGATGTTGTTCTTGCTTCTCATGGACACTGTAGCTCCGCCAATCCCTGAAATCATGCCTGCAACAGGTTGTAGATCCCAGTGTGCTGGCCATTCTGAGCGGGCAATGATGGTCACATCAGCACCGGTGTCCAGCATCCCTGGTAGGTGGGTCTTCTCGCCTTTGCAGGTGAGGCTGCACTCAATGGTAGGCTTGGATGGTCCCACGACTTGTGCCCACATAGCTGTAGGGTTGAGAGGAATCTGTTCCCTGTGATCCTTTGGGAGAAAAAGGCTTGTGCTATTGGAGTTCCCTTTGAAAGAAAAAATGGTAAATCTATGCAGTATACCTGGACGAGAATCTTGTCCTGGCTGCACTGTCAGCACTTCTGGAACAACGAAGATCTCCTTTGGGCTATGAAGAGAGTCACCTATAATTAAAATGTGCGAAGGACCACCTTTTGGCCCATATTTGCCTGTGGGAACACGGTGAACATTCTCATTATTAAAGTCAATGGACAAAGCAGTTACCAGTTGACGGCGGGTTCCCATCTGGGTTGCCCCGTGGGTTGGATCCTCTTCTTGTGGTCCGGAACGTCCTGGGTTGGTGCGGGGTTGGGTCTGGGTGGCCTTTGATTTGTTGTCAGTGCCTGGGGCTCGACCGGGCGGCGCAAGGAGTTTAACGGATGCTGCTGGTAATGCTGCTGATTCTGGGGTCTTTGGTAATTGTTCCGGTGGTATTGGGGGGGGGGTGATCTCTCTGGGCAATCCTTTATGTAATGTCCAAGATCCCCACAGTGATAGCATTTAGCTTGCTCTTTAGAAGCTATTACTGCATATGCCCCAGAAACTCCTTCAGCAATACCCTTAGCAACTGCTTGGGCCACTGTATTTTCAGTGGACATGTGACGTGTACAGCATTCTAGCATTTGCTCTATGGTGGGGTCTGTATCCATGGGTAGAGACCTCAAAATGGCTTTGCATTTTTCATTTGAGTTACTCAAGGCAAGTTTACATAAGAGTTACTTCCTTGCCTCTGTGCTCTCTATCTGTCTCTCCAGAGCATCTCTAAGTCTGTCCACAAATTTGATAAAACTTTCATCTATCCCTTGTTTAAGAGTAGAAAAATACATTGTTGGCATTGACTCATCATGCACGAGAAGTAAAGAGGCTTTTGCTGCGAGAGCAACATCCTGCAGTGCCTCTTTATTCAAGGTTTCCAATTGGTCTGCTGGTTTCTGTAAGTCACCTTCACCAGCTAGTTGGACTACCGTAAAATTCATCTTATTAGCATCCGCAGAATATGAATCTGATAATGTTTTTAAATGTCTTTTCCAATGCCTGTCCCATAACATATATTCTGCTGGGGACAGGAGGCAGTGTGAAATATTTTTTATATCGTGGGGAAGTAAGACATGTGCTGAGAACATGGCTTCTAAGAAATTTCTAAAATTATGTGAGCTTCGCCCATGTTCTTTGGCTATATTTCTTAATTGCACTAGTTCCTTATTCGAGTTAGCTTTCCACGTCTTTATAGGGGACTCGCCACCATTCCGTCCTTGCTTATATTCTACTGGGAAAGCATTAATTTTCTGTGCCAGCTCCCAATCTCCAGCCTTGGTCGCCTCTATCTTAATAAGAGCCCATGGATCCATGTGGATCGTATCAGAATCAGATTCACTGCAAGAGCTCTGGTCCTCTGAGGAGGACTGAGGGGGGGTTGCTATCCGTGACTTACGTTTTTTTCATTTAGAAGCGTTTTTCAAAGGTTTCAGTGACTGGGGGGAGACATGGCATGACCTGGCTAGGGGGAGGTGCCACTGGAGCTGGGATGGCAGCACAGCACGCACAGGACCGGGTGGGGGGGGTAGCACTTTGGGGGGGTCTCTGGGATTCCGTTCGGGTGGCATTGAGGGTGGGCGGGGGTT
The DNA here is from genome assembly GCF_023055355.1 of Agelaius tricolor. Lineage (NCBI taxonomy): Eukaryota > Metazoa > Chordata > Aves > Passeriformes > Icteridae > Agelaius > Agelaius tricolor. Next base: position 158,511 of record NW_027269401.1, on the reverse strand, counting down.
GGGGGGACGCGTGGTGGGGGCAGGGGGGCTGGGCGGGGTGGGGGTGCGGGCATGGGGGGAGTGGGGGTGAGCAGGCACTGGGAGCGGTCCAGGGTGCCGCGGTTAGGGGGTGGTGTGGTGGGACTGTGCTTGTGTGAGGTCCCCCTGCTGCGGCAGGCAGGGAGCAGGGGGAGGGGGCGGGGATGGACACGGGCTCAGGAGCGGCGGGGGTGTGGCTCGGGGAGCCGTCGGGAGGGGCCGGGCCGGTCGGAGCCGTGGTGAGGGGAGCGGGGGCGGCGGGCGCGGCGACGGGAGGGATGGTGGGGGACACCAGCGCGGGGGTGGGGGGTACGCAGCGGAGGGGGACAGAGCCGACGCAGGGGTGGAGGGGGCGGCAGAGGCAGGAAAAGGGACCCCCGGGACTGGAAGCAAGGAGGAAGCCGAGCCGGGGGTGGGGGGAATGTGTGGAGTTACAGATAAGAGAGGATCCGCGGAGTTGGGCAGCGCAGGTCCCGCAGGGGTGGAGGATGTGGGAGGGGGAACCGTGGTGGGCAGCGTAACCTCTGCTTTAGGAGTAACGGAGACGAGAGGGACTTTAGGACCTAGGGGGTGATGTGAGGTATGCAAGTGACATTCCTCTGAGTCCTTATCAATCTCGTTAGTATTTGAAGAGGAAGTGTCTGTTACCTGCAAGATTTTTTCTCTGTTAAATCTTTCAACGGTTTTAGTTATTATATGGAATAAAGGCAAATAATTAGTTACAGAGAAATCCTGGTTTGTTTGGGAGACATATATTGTGTTCCCGATCATATCCCAAAACGAATTTTCAATGACTGCTTTCATATCAGTATCAGGGTATTACGAAATAATCCAAGTTACAAATTTTTTAAGGTTAGTTTTTGAGAGCTTGCCTTTAGAAAAGGAGAATTTGTTAGCAGATAAGATTTCTAAAATAGTTAAATATATCTCTCTCGGTTTTACTTAGTTTTAATGTACTAAAAATTGTACCCATGTTAATGGTTAGCCCTTCCAGCAGAAAAAAACCCACAAAATAAAAAGGAAAAAAAACCAAAAAAAAAGTTTTAGAGCCCCGAAGTTATGTGCGCAATATTAGCTAATACTTACAGTTCCTGGGGTCCAAGATCTGTGGAAGGGGTCTGCTGACGTCAGTTCTCCTTGGAACTTTCTCTCATTCAGATGTTAGTTTTGAGTGTCGAACTGACCCTCCTGGGGATAGGATTTTCTAAAACGAAGAGTCCCTTCACAGGAGGAGCAGCTTCCCGAACAGGCAATCACAGAAAACCCCGGGAGCCTTTGTTGCTCAGCTGACAGATATCGCCTCTGGGGGGGTCCGTAGTAGTTGGGCTGCCACTTTAATAAAGCCTCTGATTTGGCCTTATCATAAAGCAGAGCAATAGGGCTCAGGAGCTCAGTCCTTGAGTAGGGACTGGGTGCCCGAGGCTGGCTCGCTCATGCCAACGCCGCGGGGCTACCATCTAGCAAGCATGGTGATTATCAGCTCTATAGTGATTGCAAGCTCTTAGGATTTCAGCTTTGCTTGCTAGGTAGTGGAGCCCCGGGCTTGAGGCTGCAGCAGACGGAGAGAGAGGAGAAGGAGAAGGCGCAGGCTGTTCCACGGAGATGGCTTTACTTGGGGAGGTCCGTGAAGGGTCTCTGCTCTTCTTCTTTCTCCCCTAATGGGGTACAGTATGCTTCTTTTATAGGGTTGGAAAGGATCCAAGCTTGACCAATGGTAAGGGGTTAACATGACATTGCCTTATAGGGTTACAGAGATAGGTTAAGGGTGGAGGACAGGGAAACAGGAATTTCTTTTGCTGTTTCAGCATTCCTATTGTTCATATTCTCCATGGTGCTTTTCCTAAATCGATGGGGTTTACTACAGGTCGCACCTGACATTCCTTGTTCATTGGTGGAACCTGCAAACTCTGATTTTATGTCGTTTATAAATGTGTCACTTGTTGGTTTCATAGAGCTCTTTTGGGAAAAGTGTAGGTTTTGTTTGGTTAATTTTTATTAAAGTTCAAAAGTAATGTTTTTGAATTGAGAAGGATATGGGAGGAGCTTTAGCCAACAATTAGCTCACAAAAAGGATGCTGCAAAATCAAATGTTACAACGGTGTTGGTTTTAATTGCTTCTTGTAGTGCAGATTTGTCGTCTATTTGTAGTGTAGATTTGCCTGTGGAACAACCAAAACCAAATGTTTGGGTGACCTTAGCCAAGGCAGCAGGCTCGGATACCATATGTTTGTCTAATTTGGTAGCAGAAAGCCTTTCTCAACCTGTCCAGTCAGTTTGCCAGTAAAGAATTTGCCTTTGGTCAAAAAGTAATTCAATAGTAAGCCTGGTGAAATTGACAATGGGAACAATTCTGCATTGAATTTGAACATTTGGGCTAAAGAACTTCCCAAAGCAGTACCTGAGCCCCAAGAATAAGACATCCTTGGTCCTTTAACAATGGATTTCTGCCTTACGTTTACAGCTAATGATTAGCGAGAAGATGATCCTCCAAAGTACAATGTTAGTCCCCATTATTTTGCATACAGAAATTCAAGGTTTTGGTGTAATTATTCAGAGTGTTGGGATATGCTTTCCAAGACTGACCAATATCCGCAACAATTACAATTAACAAGAGGATATTGGTTCAGCTGTGTAGATAGGCCTTGGCAGGGCATCCCATCACGCCTTGAAGGTGGCCCATGTAGCATTGGAATGCTCACTGTGGTAGCACCTACTGCTAAAGCAGTCATTAAGAAGAAACAGAGAGGAACAAGATCTGCTCATCACTATGATAAAAAGTGTAAAAGGGATTTTGTGCCTTGGAATGCAGCCAAAAGAGTTTCAGCAGGTTTGGTTTTACCCCAGCTGGCTTCAGCAATGGCATCGAAACAATCAGATTGGGTTGGATGTTGGCTGAGTAAGCAAACTAATGCCACATGCACTGTAATCAGTGATATGCTGATAGATCTTAACACTGTTGGGCATGCTACCCTTCCAAATAGAGCAGCAATTGATTTTCTTTTACTGGCACATGGACATGGTTGTGAGGAATTTGATGGATTGTGTTGCATGAACCTGTCTGATCACTCTGAATCCATCCACAAAAGCATACAAAAGCTGAAAGATTTGACAGCTCCAATTATAGAAGATGGTGGGTCATGGTTAGATGATTTGTTCCAAGGATGGAGCTTTGCACCTTGGCAAAGGGAACTTTGTAAAATAGGTCTCTGTATGTCGGGTGCTTTGGTAGCGATACTAGTAGTAATACCTTGCAGACGTCAGTATGTGCGACAAATGATGGACAAAACTATCAAAGTTTTTATCACACCAGAGAGAGAGAGGTAGGAAATGGATTCACAGAGAGTTCTCAAGATCTCACACAGATGGCGGATGAAGGTATAGACATGGAGGAAGGTTTTGAATTAAGACCTTGGAACAGACGAGACTTTTTTGGAACAATGACTTGTAATTGCTATCAGACACGACTTATGCCCTTTGAACTGACTGGACTTTCACAGCATTAAAATTGCTGTGTTGGAATATAGCAAGGCTTAATGCGAGCAAAAAGGATGCTTTAAGCAAGTAAGAAGCAGGTATATTATAGTAAGGCTATGAAACACAAGGTAGTTAATAAATGACACGGTTACAAAGGTTTCTTTTTAGTTGTACCGAGAGGGGAAATTGTGGGAATCCTTCAAATCAGAGGGTTTTGGGAAAGCTGCGAAAGACAGACCTCAGAGACAGCAGAACTGCAGGTAGAGCTAAGCAGTAGGCATAAGGTTTGTCAGCAGAAAAGTTGTATAAGAAGTAGAAAAGTAAGGACAAATAGAACAATGGTTTGTGTATATTACTGTAGAATCCGGGATGTTCGTATGTCTGAGATGTAACACACAACAGAACTCCCTTTGGTCATCAGCAAACAGCTTCGTTTATTGCCTCCGGCACCCTTTTATAGCCCATTCAAAACTCCCAGGTCGAGACACCTCATTGGTCTATCTCTGTGCCCCCAGAGTCTGAGCCAATACAATGTCTGCATCTGAGGAGAGCTCCCATTGCCTGTGAGCTTCTGTCAGTCAGTCCAGAGGCTGCTCCGTGGAGCTGAGCTGGGCTGCTTATTCGAACTTGATTAATACTGACGCACCAGTGTATTAACACCTGGCTAGAATGACTCCCTAAGCTAGAGAAAAGTATCTCCAGCAAGATATTAGGAACTTCTAAGCTTAATAATGGAGCTCTGTGCATTGTGTTTTAAGGCTTACAAGCAGGTATAGTATTTGAAAGAAGCAAGCAGTGTTTTAAAAGGTACGTGTGCTTCTAGTGGTTGGATAGAACTACTGTCAATAGGCTTTTGCTTTATATGATTGGTCAAAAGACTTTTCAAGTAAGTTGTACCATTAAGTTCTTTGCCTGCTGCCAGGGACGTGAGCTGCTGGCATCTTCCCATGGTCATAACCATGGAATGAGACTGATGCTGGAAAACAAACAGGTCGAGGCGCGTTCCTCAGCAGTCCCACCCCGTTCGTCATTTGTACAGAGACCCCCGGCCAGCAATACTCAGCTGAGGACCAGAAGCGACCGGAATAGCCCGGCACTCCAGCTTCAGTGCAAGGTATCCGGCAGCCTTGAAGGTAGAAACCGAGCACAGGCCGGAGCTCCTCGTGTCCGGAGCGAGGCCGGCCGAGCCCCCACATGGCGCAGCCCCGCCCCAGGCACAGCTCTGGGCGCAGCCGGGGCCGCTCCGCCTGCGCGGGGCCGCTGCCGGGCGCTGTCGCGGCTCCTCCGGCGGGGCGGAGCTGACGCGGCCCCGGCCCGGCCCCGCTGCGCTCCGAGCGCGGCCCCGGAGCGGCCCGGCCGAGGCGGCGAGGGACGGGCGGCGAGCGGCCGGGGGATGGGGCGCTCCGGGAACGGGCGGAGATCCCGGCAGAGGGGTGAGAGACCTGGCAGAGGGAGGAGTGAGCGGGAGAGGGGAGAGATGCTGGGAGGACGGTAGGACTCTGGGAGAGGGGAGGAAACCTGCAAGAGGGAGAAGCCACCGCGGAGAAGGGGGAGATGCCGAGAGAGGCGGGAGAGTCCGAGAGAGGCGGGAGAGTCCGAGAGAAGGGGGAGCTCTCAGGAGAGAGGCGAGGACCCAGGGAGACGGGGTAGAGCTCGGGAGAGGAGAGACTCCGGGAGCGGGGAGCGCCCGGGAGCAGAGAGAGAGCTCGGGAGCCGGGGCGATCCCCGGGAAGGGGTGAGCCAGGGAGAGGGGAGACAGGCTGGGAGCGGGGAGAGTCCAAGAGAGAGGAGATGCCGGGAACGGGGATAGAGCCCTGGGAGAAGGGCAAGAGTCCGGGAAGAGGGAGGAGAGCCCGGGTGAGGGGGCATCCCGGGAGAGGGGAGACAGCCCTTGGAGAGAGGGCAGAAGCCGGGGACGGGCTGAGCCTCGGAAAGAGGGGAGATGGCCGGCTCGGGGAGTCCTGCAGCCGGGCCGAGAATGGGCGCGGGTCAGTGCGGTTCGGGAGAGCGCGGCTGCGGGGCTGGCTCCGGAGCCGCAGGCGCGTGGAAAGCGCTGCTCGGCAGCCCCGGCGGCGCTGAGAGCACAGCCCTGCCCGAGGAGGCAGCGCCACGGGCGCCGCTCGGCTTCCCAGCGAGGCCGCGGCACCGCTCGCCTCCGCCGCCGTATCCGCGGCAGCTCGAAACATGGGTCCCTGCCCGGGCCCGAGGCTCACCTGCGCCAGGTGCACCAGAGCATCGCCTCTGCCTTGACAAGCCCCAAAGAGCAGTGCCGGGCAGGGACTGCAGATCCCCATTGGTGGCAGAGAAAAAAGAGCAAGGAATTTTCCGTGGGACAATATAGGCAATAGGATGAGGTGTCGCTGTCAAATGTATTCAGATGCACTCACAAGAATACTATTGCTCTTGGCTCAACTTGCTCTTAGTTTTTCAGAACATGGAAAAGAAGTGGGCAGACACAAATCACAAGCTGGTTGCAATGTCCAGGCACCAGTTATCTGGATAAAATGCTACACACCTGCTGGAAAGCTGGATGCATGACTAATTACCTCTTGCTAAGTAATCTGGACTTGTTAAAATGACTCAGGAGCCATGACTGAGAAAATTCTGAAGAAAGGCTCATACACCCACTTTTTAATGTAGTTATTGTGGGTTTGATAAATGGAATCTGCTTTTATGCCATGATTCTCCTGAAGGTTTGTGTTGTAGGGTTTTTTTGCATGCAGGCATGCATGCAAAATTTGGGGATCTAAGATAAAATCCTTTTCTAAGGGATATGGAAGAGACTAACCTTGGGTAAGCAATATGTCAGCTAGAGCTAGCTAAGCCATTAGTACTGAGAGGAAGAACAGCCCTGCAACACAGGTGTGAGCCCTGGCTGATATTCAGTAGAAGCAGAACTTAGGCAGGATCAGTTAGAAGGTCCTGAAGAGAGAAGGGTCTAATCCTTTGGTGCAGTATTGTATGGACTTTGGGATCACTACTCCATTCCAAATGGCTTTCCCTTCAGTCACAAGAGGCTTCCATCTCTTCCAAAAATTGCCTGCTGAAACTCTTCTGCTCCCTTCCAAATCACTTCACTACTCCAGCATAACCCTTGAAGCACGGACAGACGACTCTTCAACTAATTACAGTAGAAAAGAAGGGGATTTATTGCAGCACTGGACACATGTGAACAAGTTTCCAATGACACGTGCATGGAGTTGCAGACTCCTGCTCTCTACTTCTACAGAAAAGGTTTTACATTACATTTCTAAAGATCCATAATACATCATTATTACCTGCCTGCTTCATATTTTTATCAGCTGAATATCTGTTACAGCTGCACCATTGTACTCCCTTAACTGGCTTGGTGGGATTTTGAAATGAAGGAGTGGTTGTATGAGAGGAAGAAAGCCATCTTCCTCATGGTGAACTCTTCTCCCATGGCCAGTTGGCAAGACCTTTTGACCTGCTGCTCATGGTCCAAGCCTCTCCTAACTGTTCAATTATTCTTAAAGCAAGGTATTTCTATGGTCTCTGCTTCTTCACAATTGCTTCCTTGATCCCTGTCACTGCTAGCTTTACGTTCCTAATATATTGGTACTCTTTAACTAAGGTACGTGATTTCTGCTAGCTATATGACTAACTTAGCTTCTTACCTCATTTAAAAATCTTAACTAAAATATGCAATCTTTTACTATCCCAATTGTATTCCCAGCTGGCCCCTCAACTCATCTGCACTTTTCAGTTATGCTAATTACATTTTCAGCTAGCCCCTTTGTTGTGTCCTGTTTTTGGTTTGCCCCAGGTTTTGTTTTTGGTTTTTGGTCCTCCCCATTCATCTGTCAGTGGTCCTGCCCGGAATTCCCCTATCCCAGATCGTTGTCTGCCAATCTCCTAGTCCCTCCCCCGTTCCTATGGTTTTGAAAATGTATCTTTGCTTTCTCCACCCCAGGCCCCCTTTCCATCACCCGGCTTCCCTTCCCCTTCTTCTAGATTCTTCTTCCTAGAACGTCGGGTGATTGGTCAAGGGTCAGGGGCCCCTCCCCAGAGCTTGCTTCATTTGATGATTTTGCCTGTCATTCAGAAATGTATCTATTCCTTCTGTACTTTGATTGGTTTGTTGTGTCTCCACCTGTGCCCACCCCCTGCATTTATAAGTGGGGGGCATCCACGTTTTCTCATCTCCGAGGCTCCTCTCCCGACCTGTTTGCACCCAGTTCTGTCTCGCCCGGTTGGGCTCAATAAACCCAACCTTGTTCCAGCTGACCTCGGAGTCCTCCCTTCTTTTCTCCGTGCACTTTGCCGTTGTGCCTGTGGAGCGGCCAAGACCCACGAAGGCGCAGACTGGACTTCGAGTCCGGCAGGCGCCCCTCCACTGCGAGCTAGGCTGGTGAGCTTGCCAGGCACTCTTTCAACACCCAGAGACCAGCGCAGCCGCACCCCTTGACTCACCTCAGGCACATCCCTGATTCCCTCTCTCCCAGCGGCTCAGAGCTGCATTGCACAGCACTTGCTCTGTGCCAGACAGCACAAAGCAGGCTGGCCTGGTGGGCCTGAATATTTCTGCCAAACACTCTCCATCTCACACCTTTGCTCTGGCTCAGTGCAGAACTGCAGGATTGCAGGCACTTCCTCCCAGAGCTGTGTGAGGCGCTGGCTCCTGCAGACGCGCCCTGCCAAGCTGTCCCTGCCTCACGCTGGCCTCGCTTCCCCTGGCAGAAGTGCCGGGCCTGAAGGAGGCTGCCCTGTGCTCCAGCCTGCCGAGCAGCCCGGCTCCCTGCCCCGGTGCCCAGAGTGCTGCACACACTGCTGACCTTGGCCAGGAGTTGCAGGGCAGCCGGCAGAAGAGGAGGAATCCTCAGCCAGCCCAGCGGCCCTCGGCTGCCCTTGGCCTTTCTCTGCTCCTGGGCACACTCCAGACGGCCCATGCCTCCAGGCCGGGCTGTGCCCAGCACGGCTGCGCTTCCCCTCGGCAGCAGCCAGCTGCCACCTGGGCTCTGAGAGCGCAGGATTCGCCCCCTCCCAGGAACAGGCACCCAGGGCCCAGCTGCTGCCTCTTGCAGCTCCAAGGGCCTCCTTCCAGCCTGCCTCTGCCGGGGCTCAGCCTGCTCCCGCCTCTGCCGGGGCTCTGCTGGGGCTCCACCCGGGGCAAGGCCGGGCCCGTGTTATGAATAAGAAGCTTGACTAGGCCAATATTCAAGCAGCAATCAATTTATTATTTAAGATGGTAAAGTATGAGCAATATACAGCGCTGGGTACAGTGGGGGAAGTTTTCCCTCTAACTGCACACCGATAGTTGAGTGTTACAGGTATTTATAGGGGTACTCATCAGCTTTTTCAGCAGTTTCTATTGCCAATGTTTTACTCAACAGCAATTTTTATTCCAAATTATTACATCACAATTCTATACACTATTGTGATCTTAGTTTCTCAAGATCTATCTCAAAAGGAGTATCCCAGATGGTGGCGGTCCGGTTTCCGAAAGAAGAAAGATGAATCCCATCTGGTGGAGTCCAGCTCCCCAGATGTGGGTCCACCTTTTAATTGTAGAGACTATAAAGCTAACAACAGTGATGTCCAGCTTCCCTTTGGTTGAAACCATAAATCCTTGAGGTGATGATCATCTTCCTTTCTCAAGCGCTTTTTCCCTGCTTCAATAAGGCGTGAGATAAGCATATTTCCTTTATATATATTCCAAAGCTATAGTTTCAAGGCTACAAGTAATATTCTAAAATTATACTTCAAAAGGTTATTATTGCAGAGCTCTTTAGGGATTAACTACAAGCAAAAAGCAACATCCTTAACACAATTCCAATGCTCCTAAATCAACCAGGGTTAATTGCAAACAAAAGATAGGTTCAAAGGCCTTTTCCCATGCTTTATTTTCCTCAGTTATTCTTAGAATTCACAGCTCTCCCATTGTCGGGGTCCACACATTTCGCATTCACAAATACACGCGTCGCCTGTTTGTACCTGACACGAAACACAGCTTTGTATTTCACACCTGCTCTCACCTCACAGGCGCTGACAGCTCTGCACCACAGGAGACCTTGCTGAGCACCCTCTCTGATCTTTCTGCTTTCTCACTTGAGCAAGGCTCTCCTCCAGCCAAAGAGATTGCATTTAGGGATCCAAATCCAAGTGGCAGGAGCCCAAATGCTCTCCAGTCACAGCTCAGTGCCTGAATCTGCACAGGATGTCTTGGTTGCCCCACTCCTCCTTTGGTTTTTCCTGCAAATGCCGTTGCCCTTTCTGCCTCAACTAGAAATACCACAGCTGTGCCAAAAGCAGCCAGTGGGTCATATTCCAAAGGCAATGTGGTCTGGAGAGGGTGAGTGAAGAAGAGCCTTCCTCACTTATGAAGCCATAAGTGTGACTTAGCACCAATAAAAAACAACTGGTAATTCAGAAGGAAATGTTGAATTTTCTGAAGGGGTCAGAAGGAGGAGAATCTTCCAAATGAGCTGATGCTTCAGAAACTTTATTTAAATACAACCCTAATATCTATAATCCTATTCTACAAATTCTTCAACAACCCTACTCTACAATCCTACTCTAAATTGGTAACAGAGATAACATCTTGACATGATTGTTACGTTCTTATCTCCTAGGGTTAGGGTTAGGGTTAGGGTTTGGTTTAGGCTTAGATTTAGGCTTAGGCTTAGGGTTTGGGTTAGCATTTAAGGTTAGGGTTAGGGTTTAGGGTTAGGGTTCTTCTTCTTCACTGAGTTGATGAGTAGTGCCAGGATGAATGCTGACTTGGCTGAAATTACAAATGGATGCTGTCCACCGGAAAAAAAAAAAAAAAAAAACAACAACAAAGAACAGTGAACCATTACTTTCCAAGCTCAGTGCTTCAGAGAGTCAATCAGGATACATCTAGTTCCTAGAAAGACCCAGAAAGAGGAGCAATGGGACCATCTGCTCCCCAGTCATCCCAAATATACAGGACCTTGCCATCACAGGCAAATGTGACCCAGAATCCCACTCATCCGTTTATTGTGATGTCTTCATCTTGCTGGGATTTTTGCCCTGCCAGTGCTCTAGAAATGGTGCTTTCTGTCCCTGGCCTTTCTTCCTTGCAGGAAACTCCAATGGCTGACATAGGTCCCTGCCTTTGTAAGACAGGTGCTATGCTGATTTCCACAGGGACAGAAAGCAGTGTCTGCCTTTCCATGCCCTGCCCCTCGTGTGCTGGATGGCACCTTCCTTCCCAGCAGGGCCAGCCCAGTGGCACTGGGCCCTGCAGTTCCCTCTCTGCCACACAACCTGGCAGTAACCCTGGCACAGTTCCCGTCTGCTTGGGCGTGCCAGGCAGCAGATGGGGCTGGGACAAGTCCCTCCCAGCAGTCCCTGTTTGTGTGGCAGTAACCTCTAAGGGTGGGCTGGGGGGCACAAGGCAGGGCCCCTCAGAGGCTCCCAGTGAGCCCCCCACAGCCCCTCCAGCCCACAGGCAAATCTCTGACTGCTCAGCTGGGACTGGCTTCCTTGGGTTCCACCACCACCATTTCATGTCTCTGTAGCCTGCATTGCTCTACTTCAATTCTTTTGCCATTAGATAAAACTCAAGACCCCACCAAATTACAAAAGAGGGTGACAGAAACAGAAAACAGAGCAGCTCTCCTCTCAGGAAATGCGGAGGGAGGTGGAGTTATTCAGTTTTGTGAAGAACAGGCCCCAGGGAGACTTTGTTGCCACTTTCCAAGACATCTTTTTTAACAGGGCCAGTTACAATAGGATGTGGGTGAATTTTTTTAAACACAAAGGAGATCTAATCAGAGTAGATCTAAGGAAGACCTTGTTTACTCGGAGAATGGTCCAATCCTGGCACAGGTTGCCCCAAGAGCTTGTAGGTGCCCCATCCCAGCAACCATTCCAGGTCAGGTGGCAAAGTGCTCTGAGCAACCTGATCTCTTTAAAGATGTCCTTGCTCTTTTTGCAGGACACTTGGACCAGAGGACCTTTACAGAGCCCTGCCAGCCCAGCCCAGTCTAGGATTCCTCACCATTTTCATTTGAAGAGCTCCAAGAGTGGAGGTGAGGAGGAAGGGGGCTCATCTGATGCCTTGGACTTGAGTGGAGGAGGAGCCCATCCCTCAGAGCCTGTTTCACCTGCAGCCCCTTCACATTTTACCTGCAGGAGCTCCCCGGCAGACCAGCGCTGCTCCTCGTCTCTCTGCAGGCAGCAGCCCAGGAAGTGACGCAGGCAAGGCGAGATTCGGTGTGGCTGCCGCAGCCGTGGGGTCCCTATTACGGCTATCAGGTGTTTAACCTGGGGAAAAAGGAGACACTAGGTTCCACCTGCTGCTTTCACATCTCTAAGTGCTCTTCCACATCCCTTTGTTTAACTTCTGTTCTTCAGTGCCAGTTTCTGCGCTGGCAGAGACCCAGAGATGATTTTCCTTTACCAACCAAAACCCCAAACCCCGATGCAGCCACAGCTTTTCCACCATCCCGCAGATCTTGCCTTGGCAGGTATTTCATTGACTGATCTAGTTAGTGGGAAGTACATCAGCAAAAGCACATTTGCTTCTCTGAGGATTCACACCAGCTTGAGAGGCTTTTTGGAAGATGGACTTTGCTATACTAACCAATTCCAAGGATTAGTACATGAAAGGCATCTCTGCAGTGCTTGTTGGTCGCTTAAGCACAGCTGCCATAGAACAAAACTCATCAAGCTTTTTGTGCTGTTCTTGAAAACAATGGCAATTGGAAGGAAAGAAAGGAAATCCATCAGTTAATCCCCGGGGAAGGAAACAAACATTTACAATCTCCTCTTCAACACAGACACATTAAGATGCCTACACAAATGTATTGGGATGAAAATGCCTGCTTGGCCACACAGGAGCCACCTGCAGCTCTGTCTCTCAGCAGTCTGAAAATTGCAGCTTCCCATTTTGCAGCAAAAGAAAAATTGTCATGGTCAGAAGGAGGAGAGGTGCCATCCCTACGGTCACCCTCTGCTCATTTCAATGAGCATTGACTCAAGTCAATGCATGAATGGTAGGCCCATCCCAGAAAGTGCCAGGAAACAAACAGGAAGTTTTGGCAGGCTCTCCACATCACCAGGCTCTGGCTTGGTGACATGGAGAATGTGGCTTGGGCTAGGAGAGAAACATGCTCACTGAGTGTTTCAGCAGCACTGCACAAGAAGCAGAAGAAACTCTGTGGCCTTTACAGCCTCATGCCCAGGTTTCAGGCATGTTTCCCAGTGCGAAGAAACTGCACAGGGGGTTAGGTTCCTCTCTAAAGACCACAGTTTTAGAAACTTTGTTGGGTTTGGGTTTGGGTTTCCTTCCTTCATTTATGGAAAGATAACAGCAGTTCTAAGATGCTTGTTTCCTGTTACTGGGACCATCTCCACAGACAAAAGAACTGGAAGCACTTATAATCCAAAGGAAAATGTTGCCTGAGAATGGAGTTTGTTTGCATGTGGTAAGGCTTGAGTTCCCCCACTGATGCAACCAAAACTAGAGCAGATGCTGATGTGTTGCAGGGACATTTTTAGGAGGGGACCTTGGTGGAAGTAGTTCCAGCAGATGGCAATGGGATTTTGTCCAGTGGCACGCAGGACACGGGACAGGTGAGAAAGACAGTGGGATCAGTGAGTATTTGCTCCTTACCATGTCAGGACTTTGGTTCCAGTAAGGAGGTTCTTGTTCTACCATTTCAATGCCCACGATTCCAAAAGACCAGATGTCCACTTTGGGGCCATATGGTTGACCTGTCACCACTTCAGGCGCCATCCACCAAGGAGTCCCGGCTACTGAGCACAGTCTGCTCTGCTCAGGGGTGAGCTGAGCAGAGAGGCCAAAATCAGCTGAGGAGAAAGCAAAATACTGGTTTTATTTGGATTCTGTGCAATTAGGAAAGCAAGCAAAAGAATTCCCCAGTAGAAGTTTGAAAATGTGCTGTTGAATCTCCTGGCATTGGCGACTTTTAAAATCCCCCCATGTTTTACACTGTCTCCAGCAGTGGCTTTTGTTCTTTGGAAACTTTAGACTTGTAGCTCCCTCCCTCTGGAAGGGACCTACACAGAACAAGGCCACTCTTGCCTGCTTGTTCCTTGTCCTACCTCTGTGCACGTTGCAACTGTGCCCTCAGCTCACAGCGGGTGTCCCTGCGCTGCCACCAGCAGCATTTTTGGGGAGCTGGCTGTCACTCCAAGCAGCCCCACAGCCACATCCCTGGAATGCTGCACCTGACCAAGAATATACTGACCCAGCTTGACAGAGCCGTCGGTTCTGAGAAGGATGTTTTCGCTCTTCACATCTCGATGGATCACGTGCTTTGAGTGAAGAAAATAAAGTCCTTGCAGGCACTGAGAGAGAAAACAGGAACAGGAGGGCAAAAATGAGTGATGTGATTTCATCACACAAGAAAGGAAACAAAGAATCTAAAAGATTCCCTCTCCAGGGGAATGGGGAGTAATGGCAGAACACAGTGCCACTGAGAGGAAGAGCTTGCTGCTCCAACACTTGCAGAGCAGGACCTTTCTGAGGAAAGGCATGTCAGCTTTTGAAAGAGCAACAGCATCTGCTCTTGTAGAGTGTTCCCTGCAAACCAGCCAGGATGACTCCTGCTGCAGTGCATGTGCTCAGAAGCAAAGAACATTTGGGCTGCACTCCTGTCCTTTTTAGCTGAGGACTGAGAGAAACGAGTCTCTTTCTTTTTTCTTTGCTGCTTGTTTCAAATCCTGCCACCAGCACCTCTACTTTCACAGGCAAGGAATGCAGTGAAGACAGACTCCAGGCAAACATTTAGAGAGGCAAAGTGGAGAACAGCAAATACAAATACATGAGGCAGAGTGAGAATACAACCGGAGGAGATAAGAGTACTGGCACTGAGTACAGTGAGTGCAGGGGCACTGGCAGGCCTTTCACTTCAGGTGCTTTTACTTGCCCATAGCATAGCAGCAACACAGAAACAAAGCTTGGCACAGGAAATCACTCCAGCTCTGAGCCCCTGCTCCCCAGACAATCCTGCCCAAGCCCTCGGAAACACAGATGGGATTGCTGACCTCCCGGCTGATGGCTGCCATCTCATCTTCAGACAGGTAGGTCTTGCTGATGACATCGGTCAGGGCGCCTCCATCCATGTACTCCATAACCAGCAAGAGTTCCTCGCCCAGAAAGTAGCTGAAAGAAGGAAACAAGGGCATGGAGATGAACATGCATGGCTAGGTTGATTTTTTGCTTCCAGGTTTCTTATTTCCAGATGCCTTTGTGACAAGGACAGAATCAAAGGAATAGATATTCCCTCGTGGCTGTGCATTGTTTGCAATCTGTGCAGTCTCAAAGAGAAAGGCACAGCTGTGAAAAAGGAGATGTCCAGCAAGTGAAAAATGCAGTTTAGAAACAGCCCAGATAAAAAACCTGTCGGGCATGGTGTTTCTGGAAATAAGCACCTAGTCTTCCTGGCATGCACAGCAATGGCAAAGAGGGGCAACAATCCAAGGGAAATCCACTTTAGGATGGTTCATCAGCACTTAAGAAACTTTAAAAAATCAACCCCAAACAAATGTCGAGGCAGTGAACTTAGAGTCTATTGACTTAGGAAGATACAGCTGATCCAGGCTTTGAATAATTTTGGAATCATTTTCAAATTAGGTGTGCCAGGGAAGACTCCTGCAGACAAGATGCACTCTCTTCTCATCCGTTGGAGATGAGTAGAGAAATATGAATAAATAAAAATTACCAGCTCTACTTTCTGCCACTGACCAAAGGGGGTTTTTAACCTCTCATGTTTTCTGTATGTAAACACACATCCATGGCATAAGACCATGATCTCTCACCTGTCTAAATAATTCACAACATTGGGACTCCTACACTTCTTCATGATCATGATTTCATTAACGGTTAGTTCCTTCCTCCTCAGTTCTTGAAGATTTATTATCTTTATGGCCACCTAAAATGACATTGAAAATCAGTAACTTGAGAAGTTGGTGGCACGAGACCACAACGCACATGGAGCGAGTGATTTTGCAATGACACAACTGAGCTGTGCCAAACTTCCATGTGATTAGGCACTGCACTAATTAGGAACTGACATTCCAACAGCCCATTTCTGGGCTCCTTTGGGGGCCAGTTACAGGACACATGGGGCCACTGACATTTTGCCTTGACCACTTGGTAACAGTGGTGTCTCAGCTATCACCCACAAACCTCTGATCACAATCTCTGCTGCTTTGGATGGGATTCAGAAGAAGTAATCCATGCCTTAATACTCTGTGGGTACATCTTGGGCTATGGGCAGGGCTTAGGGCTTTTAGGGACACCTTGCAGATCTCTCCCTATGTGCAGTTCCCAAGTGCAGCACTGCAGGTGGCTAAGGAACTACCAGGAACTTTCAGATGTATTTGCTGGCAGCCAGAAATGAGAATTCAGGACTCTGAAGCTGTAGCCCCAAAGAGCAGTGAGGTGCTCGAAGGCACCACCTTTGTTTTAGCAATGGAGAGCGAGCGAGCGCGTCCTTCTCTGAAAGGAACCGCTGCCCTCCGTGCCTTCCTTCCGGCAGCTGAGGAGGACAAAGTCCCAAATGTATTTTGCAGGCTGGCACCAGTCTGTGCTTCTTGTGCCTTTTCAGCACAGCTCTGCCCAAAGCTCCAGCCACAGCTCACACCAGAGGGGAAAGCCCCTCAAGAGCAGCAGAGACTGCAGATGCTGTTGACATTTACCTCTCTCCCTGTGGCATTGTCGAGTGCTCTGCAAACATCTCCAAAACTCCTAGAAATAAAACAGAAGCAGAGAAAGGAGAGGCAATTTAGATCTTGCAGTGAAAGCCAGCCCACACAGGAGATCTGTGCTGTAAATGCCTAAAACCTGCAGGATGCAGGAGGGCTCTGCCAGAAGGCAGATGATGCATTTTCCTCTCAAGTGCATGGGCACTGGGCCTGTTCCTGAAGCACTGGGGTTCAACTTCTAAAGGGAAGTTGGGTTTCACTTTCTTCTTCATTTTCTTCACTTTCTTCTTGGGTTTCACTTTCTAAACTGTGCAGTTTCTATCCTGACCACAGAGTGTTTCCTTCTGCAAACCAGGGGAAAGAAATGTTCCCGGGAACTGTTATCTCACAGTATTGATAGGGCGTAGCTTGTTCTTTCAGGCAAGCACGTTTCTTCTTTTTTCATTAGTGGGGCAGTATGATTTTGAGACATACAAAAAATGCTAAAGAAATTAACACAGAGCTGTCCTACACTTGAGAGACAAGGAGACCTTCAAGGTCCTGTTCCTTGCTGCAGGCAAGACCTTGGCAGCAAGGAGTATCTCTGACAATGCCTTCTTAGCCCACTCACCAATTCTGAGCAGCACTGAGAGATGGGACAATCTATCCCCAGTGTGTGAACATCTTTGCAGCTGGCCTGACTTCACGCTGGATAGACATTCCACCAGAAATACACCTGGCCCATGGTTATGTAGAAGTAACTGTGGTTGGACTCACCCGCTGCCAATATATTCCAGCTCAGTGTATTTCATTACAGGATTTTCAATGGGGTTCACCATTCTCCCTGAGGGAAACAAAATGCAGGATGCTGACTTTAAAGCAGAGATCCCAGCTTTCAGGAGATACAAAAGGCAGCCCCAGTGTCTGGAGCTCTGAGCCCTTTGTGGTCAGCTGGGTAACAACAAGCACAACAGCAACAGGACAGGCAGCCCTGCAGTACAGATGGCTGGCACAGAGACTGATTTTGTACAGTCCTTTGAAGAGTTCTCTTGACAGGAAAGAAAGCACAGGGAGATGCATTTCCAGGAGAGGAGGTCATCTTGCCCACCTTTCAGCAGTTTGCCAAAAGAATTCCTTCCCATTTGTAAACGAGAGCAGCTCATGCTATAACTGATCCCAACGGGCCTTTCAGCATCAGGACCCTCACCCTTTATGAGCAGGCTGAGCTGAAAGATGCCCCTCTCCCAGCTAAGGAAGGCTCCAGCCTCTGCAGTCCCTCCAGCCCTCAGGGACAGGGCAGCTAGCACAAGAGGACTGGCAAAGCCCAAGCATGAGCACTGACAAGCAGTGGGAAGAAGGCAGAGGCAGCCTGAGCCCTGTACAAGCTGTTGCCCCCATTCAGGACACAAGAGGATGGGCTTTGAGATCAGCCCCACCGAGGCGTGGATCAGTGCCCTTTTTGTCCCAACAGGTGATGGTAGACACAGAATCCACCGGGCTCTGGTCTCAGCCCCACCAGGTCTTATCTGAGAGCACAGCACTGGCAGCTGTTCTGGGGAAGAAGCAGATTGATTGGGCTGTGCTGCAGAATCACAAAGGACTTGATGTGTTTTCCTAGAGACTGATGTGAGCAGGGCTTGGGCCAGTGGCTAGGATTCTAACAGTCATGGGAAAGAGTGGGAATCGGGTATGGAAAAGTGCCATGGATCTGGGGAATAGAGCATGGCTGGGCTGGAGGCTCTCTCCTGAGAAATGCCTGCATTACACTTTTATCTGATCACGCCACTTGGATGTGTCTCTTGGACACATCTTGATAAGCATAAAACTAGAAGATTAAATAAAGGTTGTTATCAAAGTATCTGTTTTTTCTTCAGGGGCACATGGACAACACCTTGTGCTCTCTATTTGTCCTGTAACCTGATGTTCTTTCAAAGTAGCTCTTATTGACAAAAAGATAGCATTCTCATGAAAATAAACTGCAGATGTAGTAGTGGTAACAGTAACAGTCATAAAAATGACATCAGTAAGACGTGGGGCAGAAGGGCTCCTTCAGGATGGAGAAAAACACAACAAAAAACCCCCACCAAAAATAAACAACACAAAAACAACCCCACCCCCCTGGCCAAAAAAAAATCCCCAACCAAAAAGACAAAACTCCAAAGCCAGTCTATTTCTGTGAAGTTTTTTTGCTCTGATGACTGGTTGGAAGTCAGGAGACAAAGGAGAATTTAGGAAGCTAAAAATTCTGTTCAGTGTGGCCACTAGCACACAGCACTTGCCTAGATCATTTGCTAGGTCACAGCCTTCTGCTGATCCAAGAAGAATCCCTGCTTGAGCCTTTAGCAGAGAGGCAAGCTCAGGCAAACCCAAGCCAGTCCAAGGTGCCCTCAGAGGCAGCAGAAACACCCAGAGCACTCTCTCGCTGCCTCGGAGCACAGCACTTCCTCTGGGGAGTCCTAAATGGCCCTGTGACACCAAACTCAGGAGGAGCATTTGGTACAGCTCTACTGACACCTGCACACAACACACTGTCCCTCAGACAAGAAACACCACAGACGTACCCAGCATCTCCAGGTACTTCTCCTCAGTCTGCTTTTCCAGGGACATGAAGGAAGTGCCCAAGCTTGAGTTTCCAGGTTTGGCAGTAAGGCTTCCTCGAGGTGATGCTGCTGCGGCAGCAGGTTCAGAGCCCATGACGTGCTGCACCTGGAGCCTTTCTGGTGGGCACTGTTCCTGTGCCTCATGGCAAACTTGGGGTCCTTCATTGCCAGACATTCGCTGGAAGTCTTCGCAGGCTGCCCAGTGAGATGTCAACACTCGCACCTCAAGTCAAACAGAACAAAGCAGTCAGAGTCCAGCTTGTCCCTGTCAGCCAGGAGTCATCGACTGTGAGGAAAGGCAAAGAACAGACTGACAAGGGATACAGACAGCTTGTTCCAATCCTCCAGCTGGGTCACCACGTTCCACTGCAAAAAGACCTCAAGAAACAAGGAGAGCAGGAATCAATTTGGATGACTGCTGGCCAAAAGGCCAAAGGACAAGTTTCCCTGTCAAGGGCAGCAGTGGAGAATCAGCACACCAGGAAATGTCCTTCAGAGTGACTGTGATACACACTACGGCAGGACGGCACTCAGAGGCATCACCCCACTCCCTGCTGCTCTGAGTGGAAAGGCAAGAAAGGCAGAAACCACCAGCTTGGTGACTGCAGTGACTGCATCCCTCTTTCACTCACTTGCTTTTGCAGAGACTGACGGAAGCAATTAAGTTTCTCTCTGATGATTTTCATTTCTTCCTCCAGCCTCTTTTGCCTTGCCTTGACCATACTGTGAGCTGTCTGAAGCTCTGCATCCAGCTGTTCCTTCATCTTCTCTAAAAAACAAGAGAGAGGATGTTTCATGAGTGGAGTGCCTGCCACTCTTTCACTCACCTGATTTTGTTGATCGCCCCTCTGCTGATGGAGATTCTCCTCTTGAATTCTTCTCATGTCTTCTTTGTTCTTTCTCTTTACTGCCACGATGTCACTCTGAGCTTCGGGCAGCTCTGCTTGTGGCTCTGCCTGGATCTTCTGTACACACAAATGCAGAGCAAGTGACTGGGAGCTGCCATCAGGCTCAGCTTTTTCCTCTTGCAGCCTCAAAATCACATTTATTCAGCCACTTCTTTCTACTTCCCTACCCACATCTGCTTCCAATGAAACCCTTCTGTCCCAGGGCTGATCTCTGCAGCTTCCAAGGCTCTGTGCTTCCAGTGCCTGTGGGACTCCTGGCCTCCTCGGTCCCAAGAGCTCTGGTTTTATGCCCCTCTTCCTGCCCTTCCCTCTGTCCCCTGGCCAGTCAGGCTTACCTGGCCATTCTCCTGTGGCTCTTCCACCTGCTGCCTGAGCTGCTCTTCCTGCTCTCGCGCTGGGAACAGCTCTCCCTGAGTCTGCCATGGCATCTCTGTTGAAGCAATCTGCTCCTGCTCTTTCTCTAGAAGCACCTGCACAGAAAGCAAGAGAAGATGGGTTTTAACTTCCCGTACGACCTTTGTGGGCCAAGACTCAAAGACTGCTGGGCTCACATGTTCCCAAAGCACTGTGCTGCTGCTCTGCTGGGTCATTCTCTGTTTGAGGGGAGGCACAGATTCCAAAGTGACCCTGGCCCTACAATCAGGGTCCATCTGGGATTGAAGCTCCAACAGCCTCTCAGGCAGCTGACAGGGAAGGTGTGGCATTTCTCAAGGGTCTGCTGAGGGCCTCCCTCTGCTTCTGCCATGTCCTGTTTGTCTTTCAGTAGTGACTGACACCCCGCCTTCTCCCACTTCTTCATCCTGCCTCTGCAGGTGGCTTCCTGGGTGAGCTCACTCCTTGTGAGAGACACTTCTGGAGTTCAAGTTCATTTCAGGCCTGTACCAGCATTCCTCCTTCCTGGCATCTACACTCTTGTTAGAAGTCACCGGGTCATTCAGGAGATAAGGATGCTGGCAAAGATCTCTGATGGACATCACAGAGCCTCTATGGCCACCTCAGTATATGGAGGAGGACCAAGGTGTTTCTTCTCCCTCTTTTGTCAGCTGAGAATTCTGAGCAGCAGAAACAGACACTCTCCTAAGGCCCCCTTAACAAAAGCACTGACACAGCCCTGGGGATGCCAGTGAAGGAAACCATGTGTCATGTATGGCATGGCATGTATGACCAGAGTCACCAAACACCACCTAAACATGGAATTGTTGCACCTCTCTAGGACAGGCAGAAATTAAAAGAATTAACTGACAACTTCAGGGCACAAGAGGCTGGAGGAGGAAAACAACTCTAAAGGGAAAAACCAACATATTTGGAGGGGGAAACATCTCTGCCTGCCCAGAATCGGTGGAGGGAACATGTCTCTAATCCTCTCCTGAGAGGGATGCTTTAGGTGAGCTTTGCACCTCCAACTGCCTTGGACCAGAGCCAGGAAGACTCAATTATGTAAATGTTACATAGATAGATAGATTAGATAGATAGACACATAGATAGATAGAGAGATAGATAGATCTCACTACTATGATCCCACTTTACTGTCCTCTCTGTTGCTGCACACATCAACACAGGTTAGCCATTGCCCTGATCAGCAGCAATCCTGTTCCTCAATAAACCACACTCTTGGGGAATCTGGAGCGTGTAGGTCCTTATGGAAAGGGATCAAACCCAGGGCATTGCACTGGGAACTGCACTCTTTGTGCATCTGTGCTCAGGCAAGTTCTTCTCTTGAACATGACCACACTGATGGTGATAAAGTGGCTGGAATCAGAAATGCAGCCCAGGCCCTCCCAGCTCCTGTGATCTCTGAGGAGCAGCTGGAATGCAAGGGCATTGATGTCCTGCTCAATTCCCAAACACAACACACACTGAATGCCTGGGCTGCAAAAAGGAACAGACACTGCTAAGATCAAATTGATTTGTAAGGCTGTACTGCCTGGCCTAGAACCACAACAGCTCCTTCTGTTCAAAGGTCCTGGCACAGAATGATGTGTTCTCATGCAAAAATACTACATTCAGCAGAAGAGACACATTGAAAATTAAAATTAAAATAGACCGAATACCAGTGCAGTAAAAAAGCAGAAGAAAATGAAGAAAAGAACCATAGTTGAAAGAAAAAGAAAATGAAGAGGCCTCTTCCTACAAGTAAACAAAAAAAAAAAAAAACCAAGAAAAACGAGGGGGGGATATTAAAGTAGAAAAGTGCCTAGTATTTGGGTGCATTCAGGAGATGCTAAAGATCCCTCAAGAGCCTCCCACTGTCCCGGCAAAAGCTCCCTCAGCACCTCCTCACGGGCCTTGTGCTACACGCCCTTGCCCAGCTCCCCTGTCCTTCTGTGCACGCGCTGCAGCCCCTCAAGGACTTTCTGCTGCCCAGGGGCCCACAAGTGCACCCAGCACTGCAGCGGTGGCCGCAGCGCTGCCCAGCACAGGGCCACGCTCGCTGCCCTGCTCCTGCTGCCCCACTGCTGCTGACACAGGCCACCATGCCCTTGGCCTTCTTGGCCACCTGGCCACAGGCTGCCTCATCTTCAGCAGCTCAAGGCCGCCAGCCCTGCGTCCCTTGGGCCCACGCAGCTCCCCCCCCACAAAAGTGCCCATGTCACTTCAGATACAGCAGGCACCATTGCAAGATGGCCTTCCTCTTCCCAGCAACACAAGACAGCGCTCAAGGACTTGCAGCTTCACCCCCACTGCAGGCTCCAAGGCATTTGCCAAAGCTGCAGACTGCAGCAAAAGATGCATCGACAGAAACTGGCCGCTTCTGCTTTTGGCTTCACAAGAAGGCTTGGCAACTCCGCACTTTCTTTCTTTGCCTAGGAGGGACAAGAGTGGCCCCCCCACAGCTGCATGGACCACACAATCCTCCCCTTGCAGCTTATCAAAAGCCAAAAGACAGCTGGCCCAAAAGAGACTGTACAAGTGAAGAACTACTCAAGGAAAGTGCAGATTGCTTTCCCAAGCCAAGCACACCTTTCCAAACAGGGAAAACAAACAAACCAAGGCCTGCCACCTCCAGCACTACCTGCTTTGCCCCTGGCCATAGCACTGCAGAAGCCAAGAGATAGAGCTGCCCTGAGTCAAGCAGCCAGATGCTCTCCCAGAAGCACCAACCCTGGGCTGCCTCAAGGTGACAGGTCAGAGGCCAAGTGCGTTGGTCGCTGCCTGGAGGAAATGCCGAGCTTCTGGCAGGACTCCGGCACCCAGCATCCTCAGCCAGCAACAGCAAAGTGCTGGCTGCTGCAAAACTTGCAGCTCTGCCTTGCACTAAAGACAGCACCCCACACAACTGGCACTTACAGCTTCAGAATATCCAGCCTCTGGTGTGAGCACTGATGGAGGCTGGCGGTCATGCAGCTCAGTTTGCTCCTCTTTGGCTTCTTGTCCAGGAGCAGCGGGAGCCAGGGCAGAGACGGCTTTTGCTTCTGTCATCTGTCAGAAGAGAGGAGCATGAGGGACAGGCCATTTCCTATCATGTAGAATCTCATTTCTTTTCACATCTACCGCCACACCTACTAAGGAAAAATCGTAACATTTCATGGTGACAGAGGGCTTCTAATTCACAGCTACCAAATTCAAATGGGCCAATTCAGCAGCACTCTAGATGGATATGAAGTTGATTTTCCTCCCTGGCTGCTATCAGCAAGAAGGTTGTCTGGCAAAAGGGAGCTTTAAGTGCTTGAAAGCACTGAAATGCAAAAGTAGGAAAGCAACAGCAATGCCTTGGCTCCTGCTGCTGCAGACGTAGAAAACTGAAACTGGATCACAATCCCAGCCAGGGCTGAAAAAGGGGCAGAAAACGTTGTCCAGAAGCATCTTTGCTTGCTGCAAAAAGGAAAATGAACAGGCCTTCTCTTCTTAACAAAACTACCAGCCAACAAAGCACAAGATGGAAAGGTCACCCCCTCCAGTGTCTAAAGGCCTAGGATGCAGTGAGGGGATGTTTGGCGGTGAAACAGCCCTCGTGCTGAGCACTGTCATGCAGGGATGGATGGACGTCTGCCTGAAGGTCCCTCAAGTGCCTCCCATTGTGCAGGCAAAAGCTCCCTCAGCACCTCCTCACGGGCCTTGTGCTACACGCCCTTGCCCAGCTCCCCTGTCCTTCTGTGCACGCGCTGCAGCCCCTCAAGGAATTTCTGCTGCCCAGGGGCCCACAAGTGCACCCAGCACTGCAGCGGTGGCCGCAGCGCTGCCCAGCACAGGGCCACGCTCGCTGCCCTGCTCCTGCTGCCCCACTGCTGCTGACACAGGCCACCATGCCCTTGGCCTTCTTGGCCACCTGGCCACAGGCTGCCTCATCTTCAGCAGCTCAAGGCCGCCAGCCCTGCGTCCCTTGGGCCCACGCAGCTCCCCCCCCACAAAAGTGCCCATGTCACTTCAGATACAGCAGGCACCATTGCAAGATGGCCTTCCTCTTCCCAGCAACACAAGACAGCGCTCAAGGACTTGCAGCTTCACCCCCACTGCAGGCTCCAAGGCATTTGCCAAAGCTGCAGACTGCAGCAAAAGATGCATCGACAGAAACTGGCCGCTTCTGCTTTTGGCTTCACAAGAAGGCTTGGCAACTCCGCACTTTCTTTCTTTGCCTAGGAGGGACAAGAGTGGCCCCCCCACAGCTGCATGGACCACACAATCTTCCCCTTGCAGCTTATCAAAAGCCAAAAGACAGCTGGCCCAAAAGAGACTGTACAAGTGAAGAACTACTCAAGGAAAGTGCAGATTGCTTTCCCAAGCCAAGCACACCTTTCCAAACAGGGAAAACAAACAAACCAAGGCCTGCCACCTCCAGCACTACCTGCTTTGCCCCTGGCCATAGCACTGCAGAAGCCAAGAGATAGAGCTGCCCTGAGTCAAGCAGCCAGATGCTCTCCCAGAAGCACCAACCCTGGGCTGCCTCAAGGTGACAGGTCAGAGGCCAAGTGCGTTGGTCGCTGCCTGGAGGAAATGCCGAGCTTCTGGCAGGACTCCGGCACCCAGCATCCTCAGCCAGCAACAGCAAAGTGCTGGCTGCTGCAAAACTTGCAGCTCTGCCTTGCACTAAAGACAGCACCCCACACAACTGGCACTTACAGCTTCAGAATATCCAGCCTCTGGTGTGAGCACTGATGGAGGCTGGCGGTCATGCAGCTCAGTTTGCTCCTCTTTGGCTTCTTGTCCAGGAGCAGCGGGAGCCAGGGCAGAGACGGCTTTTGCTTCTGTCATCTGTCAGAAGAGAGGAGCATGAGGGACAGGCCATTTCCTATCATGTAGAATCTCATTTCTTTTCACATCTACCGCCACACCTACTAAGGAAAAATCGTAACATTTCATGGTGACAGAGGGCTTCTAATTCACAGCTACCAAATTCAAATGGGCCAATTCAGCAGCACTCTAGATGGATATGAAGTTGATTTTCCTCCCTGGCTGCTATCAGCAAGAAGGTTGTCTGGCAAAAGGGAGCTTTAAGTGCTTGAAAGCACTGAAATGCAAAAGTAGGAAAGCAACAGCAATGCCTTGGCTCCTGCTGCTGCAGACGTAGAAAACTGAAACTGGATCACAATCCCAGCCAGGGCTGAAAAAGGGGCAGAAAACGTTGTCCAGAAGCATCTTTGCTTGCTGCAAAAAGGAAAATGAACAGGCCTTCTCTTCTTAACAAAACTACCAGCCAACAAAGCACAAGATGGAAAGGTCACCCCCTCCAGTGTCTAAAGGCCTAGGATGCAGTGAGGGGATGTTTGGCGGTGAAACAGCCCTCGTGCTGAGCACTGTCATGCAGGGATGGATGGACGTCTGCCTGAAGGTCCCTCAAGTGCCTCCCATTGTGCAGGCAAAAGCTCCCTCAGCACCTCCTCACGGGCCTTGTGCTACACGCCCTTGCCCAGCTCCCCTGTCCTTCTGTGCACGCGCTGCAGCCCCTCAAGGAATTTCTGCTGCCCAGGGGCCCACAAGTGCACCCAGCACTGCAGCGGTGGCCGCAGCGCTGCCCAGCACAGGGCCACGCTCGCTGCCCTGCTCCTGCTGCCCCACTGCTGCTGACACAGGCCACCAGGCCCTTGGCCTTCTTGGCCACCTGGCCACAGGCTGCCTCATCTTCAGCAGCTCAAGGCCGCCAGCCCTGCGTCCCTTGGGCCCACGCAGCTCCCCCCCCACAAAAGTGCCCATGTCACTTCAGATACAGCAGGCACCATTGCAAGATGGCCTTCCTCTTCCCAGCAACACAAGACAGCGCTCAAGGACTTGCAGCTTCACCCCCACTGCAGGCTCCAAGGCATTTGCCAAAGCTGCAGACTGCAGCAAAAGATGCATCGACAGAAACTGGCCGCTTCTGCTTTTGGCTTCACAAGAAGGCTTGGCAACTCCGCACTTTCTTTCTTTGCCTAGGAGGGACAAGAGTGGCCCCCCCACAGCTGCATGGACCACACAATCCTCCCCTTGCAGCTTATCAAAAGCCAAAAGACAGCTGGCCCAAAAGAGACTGTACAAGTGAAGAACTACTCAAGGAAAGTGCAGACCGCTTTGCCAAGCCAAGCACACCTTTCCAAACAGGGAAAACAAACAAACCAAGGCCTGCCACCTCCAGCACTACCTCCTTTGCCCCTGGCCATAGCACTGCAGAAGCCAAGAGATAGAGCTGCCCTGAGTCAAGCAGCCAGATGCTCTCCCAGAAGCACCAGCCCTGGGCTGCCTCAAGGTGACAGGTCAGAGGCCAAGTGCGTTGGTCGCTGCCTGGAGGAAATGCCGAGCTCCTGGCAGGACTCCGGCACCCAGCATCCTCAGCCAGCAACAGCAAAGTGCTGGCTGCTGCAAAACTTGCAGCTCTGCCTTGCACTAAAGACAGCACCCCACACAACTGGCACTTACAGCTTCAGAATATCCAGCCTCTGGTGTGAGCACTGATGGAGGCTGGCGGTCATGCAGCTCAGCCTGCTCCTCTTTGGCTTCTTGTCCAGGAGCAGCGGGAGCCAGGGGAGAGACGGCTTTTGCTTCTGTCATCTGTCAGAAGAGAGGAGCATGAGGGACAGGCCATTTCCTATCATGCAGAATCTCATCTCTTTTCACATCTACCACCACCTACTAAGGAAAAATCGTCCATATTTCATGGTGACAGAGGGCTTCTAATTCACAGCTACCAAATTCAAATGGGCCAATTCAGCAGCACTCTAGATGGATACAAAGTTGATTTTCCTCCCTGGCTGCTATCAGCAAGAAGGTTGTCTTGGCAGAAGGGAGCTTTAAGTGCTTGAAAGCACTGAAATGCAAAAGTAGGAAAGCGACAGCAACGCCTTGGCTCCTGCTGCTGCAGACGTAGAAAACTGAAACTGGATCACAATCCCAGCCAGGGCTGAAAAAGGGGCAGAAAACGTTGTCCAGAAGCATCTTTGCTTGCTGCAAAAAGGAAAATGAACAGGCCTTCTCTTCTTAACAAAACTACCAGCCAACAAAGCACAAGATGGAAAGGTCACCCCCTCCAGTGTCTAAAGGCCTAGGATGCAGTGAGGGGATGTTTGGCGGTGAAACAGCCCTCGTGCTGAGCACTGTCACGCAGGGATGGATGGACGTCTGCCTGAAGGTCCCTCAAGAGCCTCCCATTGTCCAGGCAAAAGCTCCCTCAGCACCTCCTCACGGGCCTTGTGCTACACGCCCTTGCCCAGCTCCCCTGTCCTTCTGTGCACGCGCTGCAGCCCCTCAAGGAATTTCTGCTGCCCAGGGGCCCACAAGTGCACCCAGCACTGCAGCGGTGGCCGCAGCGCTGCCCAGCACAGGGCCACGCTCGCTGCCCTGCTCCTGCTGCCCCACTGCTGCTGACACAGGCCACCAGGCCCTTGGCCTTCTTGGCCACCTGGCCACAGGCTGCCTCATCTTCAGCAGCTCAAGGCCGCCAGCCCTGCGTCCCTTGGGCCCACGCAGCTCCCCCCCCACAAAAGTGCCCATGTCACTTCAGATACAGCAGGCGCCATTGCAAGATGGCCTTCCTCTTCCCAGCAACACAAGACAGCGCTCAAGGACTTGCAGCTTCACCCCCACTGCAGGCTCCAAGGCATTTGCCAAAGCTGCAGACTGCAGCAAAAGATGCATCGACAGAAACTGGCCGCTTCTGCTTTTGGCTTCACAAGAAGGCTTGGCAACTCCGCACTTTCTTTCTTTGCCTAGGAGGTACAAGAGTGGCCCCCCCACAGCTGCATGGACCACACAATCCTCCCCTTGCAGCTTATCAAAAGCCAAAAGACAGCTGGCCCAAAAGAGACTGTACAAGTGAAGAACTACTCAAGGAAAGTGCAGACCGCTTTGCCAAGCCAAGCACACCTTTCCAAACAGGGAAAACAAACAAACCAAGGCCTGCCACCTCCAGCACTACCTCCTTTGCCCCTGGCCATAGCACTGCAGAAGCCAAGAGATAGAGCTGCCCTGAGTCAAGCAGCCAGATGCTCTCCCAGAAGCACCAGCCCTGGGCTGCCTCAAGGTGACAGGTCAGAGGCCAAGTGCGTTGGTCGCTGCCTGGAGGAAATGCCGAGCTCCTGGCAGGACTCCGGCACCCAGCATCCTCAGCCAGCAACAGCAAAGTGCTGGCTGCTGCAAAACTTGCAGCTCTGCCTTGCACTAAAGACAGCACCCCACACAACTGGCACTTACAGCTTCAGAATATCCAGCCTCTGGTGTGAGCACTGATGGAGGCTGGCGGTCATGCAGCTCAGCCTGCTCCTCTTTGGCTTCTTGTCCAGGAGCAGCGGGAGCCAGGGCAGAGACGGCTTTTGCTTCTGTCATCTGTCAGAAGAGAGGAGCATGAGGGACAGGCCATTTCCTATCATGCAGAATCTCATCTCTTTTCACATCTACCACCACCTACTAAGGAAAAATCGTCCATATTTCATGGTGACAGAGGGCTTCTAATTCACAGCTACCAAATTCAAATGGGCCAATTCAGCAGCACTCTAGATGGATACAAAGTTGATTTTCCTCCCTGGCTGCTATCAGCAAGAAGGTTGTCTTGGCAGAAGGGAGCTTTAAGTGCTTGAAAGCACTGAAATGCAAAAGTAGGAAAGCGACAGCAACGCCTTGGCTCCTGCTGCTGCAGACGTAGAAAACTGAAACTGGATCACAATCCCAGCCAGGGCTGAAAAAGGGGCAGGAAACGTTGTCCAGAAGCATCTTTGCTTGCTGCAAAAAGGAAAATGAACAGGCCTTCTCTTCTTAACAAAACTACCAGCCAACAAAGCACAAGATGGAAAGGTCACCCCCTCCAGTGTCTAAAGGCCTAGGATGCAGTGAGGGGATGTTTGGCGGTGAAACAGCCCTCGTGCTGAGCACTGTCACGCAGGGATGGATGGACGTCTGCCTGAAGGTCCCTCAAGAGCCTCCCATTGTCCAGGCAAAAGCTCCCTCAGCACCTCCTCACGGGCCTTGTGCTACACGCCCTTGCCCAGCTCCCCTGTCCTTCTGTGCACGCGCTGCAGCCCCTCAAGGAATTTCTGCTGCCCAGGGGCCCACAAGTGCACCCAGCACTGCAGCGGTGGCCGCAGCGCTGCCCAGCACAGGGCCACGCTCGCTGCCCTGCTCCTGCTGCCCCACTGCTGCTGACACAGGCCACCAGGCCCTTGGCCTTCTTGGCCACCTGGCCACAGGCTGCCTCATCTTCAGCAGCTCAAGGCCGCCAGCCCTGCGTCCCTTGGGCCCACGCAGCTCCCCCCCCACAAAAGTGCCCATGTCACTTCAGATACAGCAGGCACCATTGCAAGATGGCCTTCCTCTTCCCAGCAACACAAGACAGCGCTCAAGGACTTGCAGCTTCACCCCCACTGCAGGCTCCAAGGCATTTGCCAAAGCTGCAGACTGCAGCAAAAGATGCATCGACAGAAACTGGCCGCTTCTGCTTTTGGCTTCACAAGAAGGCTTGGCAACTCCGCACTTTCTTTCTTTGCCTAGGAGGTACAAGAGTGGCCCCCCCACAGCTGCATGGACCACACAATCCTCCCCTTGCAGCTTATCAAAAGCCAAAAGACAGCTGGCCCAAAAGAGACTGTACAAGTGAAGAACTACTCAAGGAAAGTGCAGATTGCTTTCCCAAGCCAAGCACTCCTTTCCAAACAGGGAAAACAAACAAACCAAGGCCTGGCACCTCCAGCACTACCTCCTTTGCCCCTGGCCATAGCACTGCAGAAGCCAAGAGATAGAGCTGCCCTGAGTCAAGCAGCCAGATGCTCTCCCAGAAGCACCAGCCCTGGGCTGCCTCAAGGTGACAGGTCAGAGGCCAAGTGCGTTGGTCGCTGCCTGGAGGAAATGCCGAGCTCCTGGCAGGACTCCGGCACCCAGCATCCTCAGCCAGCAACAGCAAAGTGCTGGCTGCTGCAAAACTTGCAGCTCTGCCTTGCACTAAAGACAGCACCCCACACAACTGGCACTTACAGCTTCAGAATATCCAGCCTCTGGTGTGAGCACTGATGGAGGCTGGCGGTCATGCAGCTCAGCCTGCTCCTCTTTGGCTTCTTGTCCAGGAGCAGCGGGAGCCAGGGCAGAGACGGCTTTTGCTTCTGTCATCTGTCAGAAGAGAGGAGCATGAGGGACAGGCCATTTCCTATCATGCAGAATCTCATCTCTTTTCACATCTACCACCACCTACTAAGGAAAAATCGTAACATTTCATGGTGACAGAGGGCTTCTAATTCACAGCTACCAAATTCAAATGGGCCAATTCAGCAGCACTCTAGATGGATATGAAGTTGATTTTCCTCCCTGGCTGCTATCAGCAAGAAGGTTGTCTGGCAAAAGGGAGCTTTAAGTGCTTGAAAGCACTGAAATGCAAAAGTAGGAAAGCAACAGCAATGCCTTGGCTCCTGCTGCTGCAGACGTAGAAAACTGAAACTGGATCACAATCCCAGCCAGGGCTGAAAAAGGGGCAGAAAACGTTGTCCAGAAGCATCTTTGCTTGCTGCAAAAAGGAAAATGAACAGGCCTTCTCTTCTTAACAAAACTACCAGCCAACAAAGCACAAGATGGAAAGGTCACCCCCTCCAGTGTCTAAAGGCCTAGGATGCAGTGAGGGGATGTTTGGCGGTGAAACAGCCCTCGTGCTGAGCACTGTCATGCAGGGATGGATGGACGTCTGCCTGAAGGTCCCTCAAGTGCCTCCCATTGTGCAGGCAAAAGCTCCCTCAGCACCTCCTCACGGGCCTTGTGCTACACGCCCTTGCCCAGCTCCCCTGTCCTTCTGTGCACGCGCTGCAGCCCCTCAAGGAATTTCTGCTGCCCAGGGGCCCACAAGTGCACCCAGCACTGCAGCGGTGGCCGCAGCGCTGCCCAGCACAGGGCCACGCTCGCTGCCCTGCTCCTGCTGCCCCACTGCTGCTGACACAGGCCACCAGGCCCTTGGCCTTCTTGGCCACCTGGCCACAGGCTGCCTCATCTTCAGCAGCTCAAGGCCGCCGGCCCTGCGTCCCTTGGGCCCACGCAGCTCCCCCCCCACAAAAGTGCCCATGTCACTTCAGATACAGCAGGCACCATTGCAAGATGGCCTTCCTCTTCCCAGCAACACAAGACAGCGCTCAAGGACTTGCAGCTTCACCCCCACTGCAGGCTCCAAGGCATTTGCCAAAGCTGCAGACTGCAGCAAAAGATGCATCGACAGAAACTGGCCGCTTCTGCTTTTGGCTTCACAAGAAGGCTTGGCAACTCCGCACTTTCTTTCTTTGCCTAGGAGGGACAAGAGTGGCCCCCCCACAGCTGCATGGACCACACAATCCTCCCCTTGCAGCTTATCAAAAGCCAAAAGACAGCTGGCCCAAAAGAGACTGTACAAGTGAAGAACTACTCAAGGAAAGTGCAGACCGCTTTGCCAAGCCAAGCACACCTTTCCAAACAGGGAAAACAAACAAACCAAGGCCTGCCACCTCCAGCACTACCTGCTTTGCCCCTGGCCATAGCACTGCAGAAGCCAAGAGATAGAGCTGCCCTGAGTCAAGCAGCCAGATGCTCTCCCAGAAGCACCAGCCCTGGGCTGCCTCAAGGTGACAGGTCAGAGGCCAAGTGCGTTGGTCGCTGCCTGGAGGAAATGCCGAGCTCCTGGCAGGACTCCGGCACCCAGCATCCTCAGCCAGCAACAGCAAAGTGCTGGCTGCTGCAAAACTTGCAGCTCTGCCTTGCACTAAAGACAGCACCCCACACAACTGGCACTTACAGCTTCAGAATATCCAGCCTCTGGTGTGAGCACTGATGGAGGCTGGCGGTCATGCAGCTCAGTTTGCTCCTCTTTGGCTTCTTGTCCAGGAGCAGCGGGAGCCAGGGCAGAGACGGCTTTTGCTTCTGTCATCTGTCAGAAGAGAGGAGCATGAGGGACAGGCCATTTCCTATCATGTAGAATCTCATTTCTTTTCACATCTACCGCCACACCTACTAAGGAAAAATCGTAACATTTCATGGTGACAGAGGGCTTCTAATTCACAGCTACCAAATTCAAATGGGCCAATTCAGCAGCACTCTAGATGGATATGAAGTTGATTTTCCTCCCTGGCTGCTATCAGCAAGAAGGTTGTCTGGCAAAAGGGAGCTTTAAGTGCTTGAAAGCACTGAAATGCAAAAGTAGGAAAGCAACAGCAATGCCTTGGCTCCTGCTGCTGCAGACGTAGAAAACTGAAACTGGATCACAATCCCAGCCAGGGCTGAAAAAGGGGCAGAAAACGTTGTCCAGAAGCATCTTTGCTTGCTGCAAAAAGGAAAATGAACAGGCCTTCTCTTCTTAACAAAACTACCAGCCAACAAAGCACAAGATGGAAAGGTCACCCCCTCCAGTGTCTAAAGGCCTAGGATGCAGTGAGGGGATGTTTGGCGGTGAAACAGCCCTCGTGCTGAGCACTGTCATGCAGGGATGGATGGACGTCTGCCTGAAGGTCCCTCAAGTGCCTCCCATTGTGCAGGCAAAAGCTCCCTCAGCACCTCCTCACGGGCCTTGTGCTACACGCCCTTGCCCAGCTCCCCTGTCCTTCTGTGCACGCGCTGCAGCCCCTCAAGGAATTTCTGCTGCCCAGGGGCCCACAAGTGCACCCAGCACTGCAGCGGTGGCCACAGCGCTGCCCAGCACAGGGCCACGCTCGCTGCCCTGCTCCTGCTGCCCCACTGCTGCTGACACAGGCCACCATGCCCTTGGCCTTCTTGGCCACCTGGCCACAGGCTGCCTCATCTTCAGCAGCTCAAGGCCGCCAGCCCTGCGTCCCTTGGGCCCACGCAGCTCCCCCCCCACAAAAGTGCCCATGTCACTTCAGATACAGCAGGCACCATTGCAAGATGGCCTTCCTCTTCCCAGCAACACAAGACAGCGCTCAAGGACTTGCAGCTTCACCCCCACTGCAGGCTCCAAGGCATTTGCCAAAGCTGCAGACTGCAGCAAAAGATGCATCGACAGAAACTGGCCGCTTCTGCTTTTGGCTTCACAAGAAGGCTTGGCAACTCCGCACTTTCTTTCTTTGCCTAGGAGGTACAAGAGTGGCCCCCCCACAGCTGCATGGACCACACAATCCTCCCCTTGCAGCTTATCAAAAGCCAAAAGACAGCTGGCCCAAAAGAGACTGTACAAGTGAAGAACTACTCAAAGAAAGTGCAGATTGCTTTCCCAAGCCAAGCACTCCTTTCCAAACAGGGAAAACAAACAAACCAAGGCCTGGCACCTCCAGCACTACCTCCTTTGCCCCTGGCCATAGCACTGCAGAAGCCAAGAGATAGAGCTGCCCTGAGTCAAGCAGCCAGATGCTCTCCCAGAAGCACCAGCCCTGGGCTGCCTCAAGGTGACAGGTCAGAGGCCAAGTGCGTTGGTCGCTGCCTGGAGGAAATGCCGAGCTCCTGGCAGGACTCCGGCACCCAGCATCCTCAGCCAGCAACAGCAAAGTGCTGGCTGCTGCAAAACTTGCAGCTCTGCCTTGCACTAAAGACAGCACCCCACACAACTGGCACTTACAGCTTCAGAATATCCAGCCTCTGGTGTGAGCACTGATGGAGGCTGGCGGTCATGCAGCTCAGCCTGCTCCTCTTTGGCTTCTTGTCCAGGAGCAGCGGGAGCCAGGGCAGAGACGGCTTTTGCTTCTGTCATCTGTCAGAAGAGAGGAGCATGAGGGACAGGCCATTTCCTATCATGCAGAATCTCATCTCTTTTCACATCTACCACCACCTACTAAGGAAAAATCGTAACATTTCATGGTGACAGAGGGCTTCTAATTCACAGCTACCAAATTCAAATGGGCCAATTCAGCAGCACTCTAGATGGATATGAAGTTGATTTTCCTCCCTGGCTGCTATCAGCAAGAAGGTTGTCTGGCAAAAGGGAGCTTTAAGTGCTTGAAAGCACTGAAATGCAAAAGTAGGAAAGCAACAGCAATGCCTTGGCTCCTGCTGCTGCAGACGTAGAAAACTGAAACTGGATCACAATCCCAGCCAGGGCTGAAAAAGGGGCAGAAAACGTTGTCCAGAAGCATCTTTGCTTGCTGCAAAAAGGAAAATGAACAGGCCTTCTCTTCTTAACAAAACTACCAGCCAACAAAGCACAAGATGGAAAGGTCACCCCCTCCAGTGTCTAAAGGCCTAGGATGCAGTGAGGGGATGTTTGGCGGTGAAACAGCCCTCGTGCTGAGCACTGTCATGCAGGGATGGATGGACGTCTGCCTGAAGGTCCCTCAAGTGCCTCCCATTGTGCAGGCAAAAGCTCCCTCAGCACCTCCTCACGGGCCTTGTGCTACACGCCCTTGCCCAGCTCCCCTGTCCTTCTGTGCACGCGCTGCAGCCCCTCAAGGAATTTCTGCTGCCCAGGGGCCCACAAGTGCACCCAGCACTGCAGCGGTGGCCGCAGCGCTGCCCAGCACAGGGCCACGCTCGCTGCCCTGCTCCTGCTGCCCCACTGCTGCTGACACAGGCCACCAGGCCCTTGGCCTTCTTGGCCACCTGGCCACAGGCTGCCTCATCTTCAGCAGCTCAAGGCCGCCGGCCCTGCGTCCCTTGGGCCCACGCAGCTCCCCCCCCACAAAAGTGCCCATGTCACTTCAGATACAGCAGGCACCATTGCAAGATGGCCTTCCTCTTCCCAGCAACACAAGACAGCGCTCAAGGACTTGCAGCTTCACCCCCACTGCAGGCTCCAAGGCATTTGCCAAAGCTGCAGACTGCAGCAAAAGATGCATCTACAGAAACTGGCCGCTTCTGCTTTTGGCTTCACAAGAAGGCTTGGCAACTCCGCACTTTCTTTCTTTGCCTAGGAGGGACAAGAGTGGCCCCCCCACAGCTGCATGGACCACACAATCCTCCCCTTGCAGCTTATCAAAAGCCAAAAGACAGCTGGCCCAAAAGAGACTGTACAAGTGAAGAACTACTCAAGGAAAGTGCAGACCGCTTTGCCAAGCCAAGCACACCTTTCCAAACAGGGAAAACAAACAAACCAAGGCCTGCCACCTCCAGCACTACCTGCTTTGCCCCTGGCCATAGCACTGCAGAAGCCAAGAGATAGAGCTGCCCTGAGTCAAGCAGCCAGATGCTCTCCCAGAAGCACCAGCCCTGGGCTGCCTCAAGGTGACAGGTCAGAGGCCAAGTGCGTTGGTCGCTGCCTGGAGGAAATGCCGAGCTCCTGGCAGGACTCCGGCACCCAGCATCCTCAGCCAGCAACAGCAAAGTGCTGGCTGCTGCAAAACTTGCAGCTCTGCCTTGCACTAAAGACAGCACCCCACACAACTGGCACTTACAGCTTCAGAATATCCAGCCTCTGGTGTGAGCACTGATGGAGGCTGGCGGTCATGCAGCTCAGTTTGCTCCTCTTTGGCTTCTTGTCCAGGAGCAGCGGGAGCCAGGGCAGAGACGGCTTTTGCTTCTGTCATCTGTCAGAAGAGAGGAGCATGAGGGACAGGCCATTTCCTATCATGTAGAATCTCATTTCTTTTCACATCTACCGCCACACCTACTAAGGAAAAATCGTAACATTTCATGGTGACAGAGGGCTTCTAATTCACAGCTACCAAATTCAAATGGGCCAATTCAGCAGCACTCTAGATGGATATGAAGTTGATTTTCCTCCCTGGCTGCTATCAGCAAGAAGGTTGTCTGGCAAAAGGGAGCTTTAAGTGCTTGAAAGCACTGAAATGCAAAAGTAGGAAAGCAACAGCAATGCCTTGGCTCCTGCTGCTGCAGACGTAGAAAACTGAAACTGGATCACAATCCCAGCCAGGGCTGAAAAAGGGGCAGAAAACGTTGTCCAGAAGCATCTTTGCTTGCTGCAAAAAGGAAAATGAACAGGCCTTCTCTTCTTAACAAAACTACCAGCCAACAAAGCACAAGATGGAAAGGTCACCCCCTCCAGTGTCTAAAGGCCTAGGATGCAGTGAGGGGATGTTTGGCGGTGAAACAGCCCTCGTGCTGAGCACTGTCATGCAGGGATGGATGGACGTCTGCCTGAAGGTCCCTCAAGTGCCTCCCATTGTGCAGGCAAAAGCTCCCTCAGCACCTCCTCACGGGCCTTGTGCTACACGCCCTTGCCCAGCTCCCCTGTCCTTCTGTGCACGCGCTGCAGCCCCTCAAGGAATTTCTGCTGCCCAGGGGCCCACAAGTGCACCCAGCACTGCAGCGGTGGCCGCAGCGCTGCCCAGCACAGGGCCACGCTCGCTGCCCTGCTCCTGCTGCCCCACTGCTGCTGACACAGGCCACCATGCCCTTGGCCTTCTTGGCCACCTGGCCACAGGCTGCCTCATCTTCAGCAGCTCAAGGCCGCCAGCCCTGCGTCCCTTGGGCCCACGCAGCTCCCCCCCCACAAAAGTGCCCATGTCACTTCAGATACAGCAGGCACCATTGCAAGATGGCCTTCCTCTTCCCAGCAACACAAGACAGCGCTCAAGGACTTGCAGCTTCACCCCCACTGCAGGCTCCAAGGCATTTGCCAAAGCTGCAGACTGCAGCAAAAGATGCATCGACAGAAACTGGCCGCTTCTGCTTTTGGCTTCACAAGAAGGCTTGGCAACTCCGCACTTTCTTTCTTTGCCTAGGAGGGACAAGAGTGGCCCCCCCACAGCTGCATGGACCACACAATCCTCCCCTTGCAGCTTATCAAAAGCCAAAAGACAGCTGGCCCAAAAGAGACTGTACAAGTGAAGAACTACTCAAGGAAAGTGCAGACCGCTTTGCCAAGCCAAGCACACCTTTCCAAACAGGGAAAACAAACAAACCAAGGCCTGCCACCTCCAGCACTACCTCCTTTGCCCCTGGCCATAGCACTGCAGAAGCCAAGAGATAGAGCTGCCCTGAGTCAAGCAGCCAGATGCTCTCCCAGAAGCACCAGCCCTGGGCTGCCTCAAGGTGACAGGTCAGAGGCCAAGTGCATTGGTCGCTGCCTGGAGGAAATGCCGAGCTCCTGGCAGGACTCCGGCACCCAGCATCCTCAGCCAGCAACAGCAAAGTGCTGGCTGCTGCAAAACTTGCAGCTCTGCCTTGCACTAAAGACAGCACCCCACACAACTGGCACTTACAGCTTCAGAATATCCAGCCTCTGGTGTGAGCACTGATGGAGGCTGGCGGTCATGCAGCTCAGCCTGCTCCTCTTTGGCTTCTTGTCCAGGAGCAGCGGGAGCCAGGGGAGAGACGGCTTTTGCTTCTGTCATCTGTCAGAAGAGAGGAGCATGAGGGACAGGCCATTTCCTATCATGCAGAATCTCATCTCTTTTCACATCTACCACCACCTACTAAGGAAAAATCGTCCATATTTCATGGTGACAGAGGGCTTCTAATTCACAGCTACCAAATTCAAATGGGCCAATTCAGCAGCACTCTAGATGGATATGAAGTTGATTTTCCTCCCTGGCTGCTATCAGCAAGAAGGTTGTCTGGCAAAAGGGAGCTTTAAGTGCTTGAAAGCACTGAAATGCAAAAGTAGGAAAGCAACAGCAATGCCTTGGCTCCTGCTGCTGCAGACGTAGAAAACTGAAACTGGATCACAATCCCAGCCAGGGCTGAAAAAGGGGCAGAAAACGTTGTCCAGAAGCATCTTTGCTTGCTGCAAAAAGGAAAATGAACAGGCCTTCTCTTCTTAACAAAACTACCAGCCAACAAAGCACAAGATGGAAAGGTCACCCCCTCCAGTGTCTAAAGGCCTAGGATGCAGTGAGGGGATGTTTGGCGGTGAAACAGCCCTCGTGCTGAGCACTGTCATGCAGGGATGGATGGACGTCTGCCTGAAGGTCCCTCAAGTGCCTCCCATTGTGCAGGCAAAAGCTCCCTCAGCACCTCCTCACGGGCCTTGTGCTACACGCCCTTGCCCAGCTCCCCTGTCCTTCTGTGCACGCGCTGCAGCCCCTCAAGGAATTTCTGCTGCCCAGGGGCCCACAAGTGCACCCAGCACTGCAGCGGTGGCCGCAGCGCTGCCCAGCACAGGGCCACGCTCGCTGCCCTGCTCCTGCTGCCCCACTGCTGCTGACACAGGCCACCAGGCCCTTGGCCTTCTTGGCCACCTGGCCACAGGCTGCCTCATCTTCAGCAGCTCAAGGCCGCCGGCCCTGCGTCCCTTGGGCCCACGCAGCTCCCCCCCCACAAAAGTGCCCATGTCACTTCAGATACAGCAGGCACCATTGCAAGATGGCCTTCCTCTTCCCAGCAACACAAGACAGCGCTCAAGGACTTGCAGCTTCACCCCCACTGCAGGCTCCAAGGCATTTGCCAAAGCTGCAGACTGCAGCAAAAGATGCATCGACAGAAACTGGCCGCTTCTGCTTTTGGCTTCACAAGAAGGCTTGGCAACTCCGCACTTTCTTTCTTTGCCTAGGAGGGACAAGAGTGGCCCCCCCACAGCTGCATGGACCACACAATCCTCCCCTTGCAGCTTATCAAAAGCCAAAAGACAGCTGGCCCAAAAGAGACTGTACAAGTGAAGAACTACTCAAGGAAAGTGCAGACCGCTTTGCCAAGCCAAGCACACCTTTCCAAACAGGGAAAACAAACAAACCAAGGCCTGCCACCTCCAGCACTACCTCCTTTGCCCCTGGCCATAGCACTGCAGAAGCCAAGAGATAGAGCTGCCCTGAGTCAAGCAGCCAGATGCTCTCCCAGAAGCACCAGCCCTGGGCTGCCTCAAGGTGACAGGTCAGAGGCCAAGTGCGTTGGTCGCTGCCTGGAGGAAATGCCGAGCTCCTGGCAGGACTCCGGCACCCAGCATCCTCAGCCAGCAACAGCAAAGTGCTGGCTGCTGCAAAACTTGCAGCTCTGCCTTGCACTAAAGACAGCACCCCACACAACTGGCACTTACAGCTTCAGAATATCCAGCCTCTGGTGTGAGCACTGATGGAGGCTGGCGGTCATGCAGCTCAGCCTGCTCCTCTTTGGCTTCTTGTCCAGGAGCAGCGGGAGCCAGGGGAGAGACGGCTTTTGCTTCTGTCATCTGTCAGAAGAGAGGAGCATGAGGGACAGGCCATTTCCTATCATGCAGAATCTCATCTCTTTTCACATCTACCACCACCTACTAAGGAAAAATCGTCCATATTTCATGGTGACAGA
Organism: Agelaius tricolor; assembly: GCF_023055355.1. NCBI lineage: Eukaryota > Metazoa > Chordata > Aves > Passeriformes > Icteridae > Agelaius > Agelaius tricolor. The sequence goes on along the minus strand of NW_027269401.1, from coordinate 119,408 downwards.
GGGCTTCTAATTCACAGCTACCAAATTCAAATGGGCCAATTCAGCAGCACTCTAGATGGATACAAAGTTGATTTTCCTCCCTGGCTGCTATCAGCAAGAAGGTTGTCTTGGCAGAAGGGAGCTTTAAGTGCTTGAAAGCACTGAAATGCAAAAGTAGGAAAGCGACAGCAACGCCTTGGCTCCTGCTGCTGCAGACGTAGAAAACTGAAACTGGATCACAATCCCAGCCAGGGCTGAAAAAGGGGCAGGAAACGTTGTCCAGAAGCATCTTTGCTTGCTGCAAAAAGGAAAATGAACAGGCCTTCTCTTCTTAACAAAACTACCAGCCAACAAAGCACAAGATGGAAAGGTCACCCCCTCCAGTGTCTAAAGGCCTAGGATGCAGTGAGGGGATGTTTGGCGGTGAAACAGCCCTCGTGCTGAGCACTGTCATGCAGGGATGGATGGACGTCTGCCTGAAGGTCCCTCAAGAGCCTCCCATTGTGCAGGCAAAAGCTCCCTCAGCACCTCCTCACGGGCCTTGTGCTACACGCCCTTGCCCAGCTCCCCTGTCCTTCTGTGCACGCGCTGCAGCCCCTCAAGGAATTTCTGCTGCCCAGGGGCCCACAAGTGCACCCAGCACTGCAGCGGTGGCCGCAGCGCTGCCCAGCACAGGGCCACGCTCGCTGCCCTGCTCCTGCTGCCCCACTGCTGCTGACACAGGCCACCATGCCCTTGGCCTTCTTGGCCACCTGGCCACAGGCTGCCTCATCTTCAGCAGCTCAAGGCCGCCAGCCCTGCGTCCCTTGGGCCCACGCAGCTCCCCCCCCACAAAAGTGCCCATGTCACTTCAGATACAGCAGGCACCATTGCAAGATGGCCTTCCTCTTCCCAGCAACACAAGACAGCGCTCAAGGACTTGCAGCTTCACCCCCACTGCAGGCTCCAAGGCATTTGCCAAAGCTGCAGACTGCAGCAAAAATGCATCTACAGAAACTGGCCGCTTCTGCTTTTGGCTTCACAAGAAGGCTTGGCAACTCCGCACTTTCTTTCTTTGCCTAGGAGGGACAAGAGTGGCCCCCCCACAGCTGCATGGACCACACAATCTTCCCCTTGCAGCTTATCAAAAGCCAAAAGACAGCTGGCCCAAAAGAGACTGTACAAGTGAAGAACTACTCAAGGAAAGTGCAGATTGCTTTCCCAAGCCAAGCACACCTTTCCAAACAGGGAAAACAAACAAACCAAGGCCTGCCACCTCCAGCACTACCTGCTTTGCCCCTGGCCATAGCACTGCAGAAGCCAAGAGATAGAGCTGCCCTGAGTCAAGCAGCCAGATGCTCTCCCAGAAGCACCAACCCTGGGCTGCCTCAAGGTGACAGGTCAGAGGCCAAGTGCGTTGGTCGCTGCCTGGAGGAAATGCCGAGCTTCTGGCAGGACTCCGGCACCCAGCATCCTCAGCCAGCAACAGCAAAGTGCTGGCTGCTGCAAAACTTGCAGCTCTGCCTTGCACTAAAGACAGCACCCCACACAACTGGCACTTACAGCTTCAGAATATCCAGCCTCTGGTGTGAGCACTGATGGAGGCTGGCGGTCATGCAGCTCAGTTTGCTCCTCTTTGGCTTCTTGTCCAGGAGCAGCGGGAGCCAGGGCAGAGACGGCTTTTGCTTCTGTCATCTGTCAGAAGAGAGGAGCATGAGGGACAGGCCATTTCCTATCATGTAGAATCTCATTTCTTTTCACATCTACCGCCACACCTACTAAGGAAAAATCGTAACATTTCATGGTGACAGAGGGCTTCTAATTCACAGCTACCAAATTCAAATGGGCCAATTCAGCAGCACTCTAGATGGATATGAAGTTGATTTTCCTCCCTGGCTGCTATCAGCAAGAAGGTTGTCTGGCAAAAGGGAGCTTTAAGTGCTTGAAAGCACTGAAATGCAAAAGTAGGAAAGCAACAGCAATGCCTTGGCTCCTGCTGCTGCAGACGTAGAAAACTGAAACTGGATCACAATCCCAGCCAGGGCTGAAAAAGGGGCAGAAAACGTTGTCCAGAAGCATCTTTGCTTGCTGCAAAAAGGAAAATGAACAGGCCTTCTCTTCTTAACAAAACTACCAGCCAACAAAGCACAAGATGGAAAGGTCACCCCCTCCAGTGTCTAAAGGCCTAGGATGCAGTGAGGGGATGTTTGGCGGTGAAACAGCCCTCGTGCTGAGCACTGTCATGCAGGGATGGATGGACGTCTGCCTGAAGGTCCCTCAAGTGCCTCCCATTGTGCAGGCAAAAGCTCCCTCAGCACCTCCTCACGGGCCTTGTGCTACACGCCCTTGCCCAGCTCCCCTGTCCTTCTGTGCACGCGCTGCAGCCCCTCAAGGAATTTCTGCTGCCCAGGGGCCCACAAGTGCACCCAGCACTGCAGCGGTGGCCGCAGCGCTGCCCAGCACAGGGCCACGCTCGCTGCCCTGCTCCTGCTGCCCCACTGCTGCTGACACAGGCCACCAGGCCCTTGGCCTTCTTGGCCACCTGGCCACAGGCTGCCTCATCTTCAGCAGCTCAAGGCCGCCAGCCCTGCGTCCCTTGGGCCCACGCAGCTCCCCCCCCACAAAAGTGCCCATGTCACTTCAGATACAGCAGGCACCATTGCAAGATGGCCTTCCTCTTCCCAGCAACACAAGACAGCGCTCAAGGACTTGCAGCTTCACCCCCACTGCAGGCTCCAAGGCATTTGCCAAAGCTGCAGACTGCAGCAAAAGATGCATCTACAGAAACTGGCCGCTTCTGCTTTTGGCTTCACAAGAAGGCTTGGCAACTCCGCACTTTCTTTCTTTGCCTAGGAGGGACAAGAGTGGCCCCCCCACAGCTGCATGGACCACACAATCCTCCCCTTGCAGCTTATCAAAAGCCAAAAGACAGCTGGCCCAAAAGAGACTGTACAAGTGAAGAACTACTCAAGGAAAGTGCAGACCGCTTTGCCAAGCCAAGCACACCTTTCCAAACAGGGAAAACAAACAAACCAAGGCCTGGCACCTCCAGCACTACCTCCTTTGCCCCTGGCCATAGCACTGCAGAAGCCAAGAGATAGAGCTGCCCTGAGTCAAGCAGCCAGATGCTCTCCCAGAAGCACCAGCCCTGGGCTGCCTCAAGGTGACAGGTCAGAGGCCAAGTGCGTTGGTCGCTGCCTGGAGGAAATGCCGAGCTCCTGGCAGGACTCCGGCACCCAGCATCCTCAGCCAGCAACAGCAAAGTGCTGGCTGCTGCAAAACTTGCAGCTCTGCCTTGCACTAAAGACAGCACCCCACACAACTGGCACTTACAGCTTCAGAATATCCAGCCTCTGGTGTGAGCACTGATGGAGGCTGGCGGTCATGCAGCTCAGCCTGCTCCTCTTTGGCTTCTTGTCCAGGAGCAGCGGGAGCCAGGGGAGAGACGGCTTTTGCTTCTGTCATCTGTCAGAAGAGAGGAGCATGAGGGACAGGCCATTTCCTATCATGCAGAATCTCATCTCTTTTCACATCTACCACCACCTACTAAGGAAAAATCGTCCATATTTCATGGTGACAGAGGGCTTCTAATTCACAGCTACCAAATTCAAATGGGCCAATTCAGCAGCACTCTAGATGGATACAAAGTTGATTTTCCTCCCTGGCTGCTATCAGCAAGAAGGTTGTCTTGGCAGAAGGGAGCTTTAAGTGCTTGAAAGCACTGAAATGCAAAAGTAGGAAAGCGACAGCAACGCCTTGGCTCCTGCTGCTGCAGACGTAGAAAACTGAAACTGGATCACAATCCCAGCCAGGGCTGAAAAAGGGGCAGGAAACGTTGTCCAGAAGCATCTTTGCTTGCTGCAAAAAGGAAAATGAACAGGCCTTCTCTTCTTAACAAAACTACCAGCCAACAAAGCACAAGATGGAAAGGTCACCCCCTCCAGTGTCTAAAGGCCTAGGATGCAGTGAGGGGATGTTTGGCGGTGAAACAGCCCTCGTGCTGAGCACTGTCATGCAGGGATGGATGGACGTCTGCCTGAAGGTCCCTCAAGAGCCTCCCATTGTCCAGGCAAAAGCTCCCTCAGCACCTCCTCACTGGCCTTGTGCTACACGCCCTTGCCCAGCTCCCCTGTCCTTCTGTGCACGCGCTGCAGCCCCTCAAGGACTTTCTGCTGCCCAGGGGCCCACAAGTGCACCCAGCACTGCAGCGGTGGCCGCAGCGCTGCCCAGCACAGGGCCACGCTCGCTGCCCTGCTCCTGCTGCCCCACTGCTGCTGACACAGGCCACCAGGCCCTTGGCCTTCTTGGCCACCTGGCCACAGGCTGCCTCATCTTCAGCAGCTCAAGGCCGCCAGCCCTGCGTCCCTTGGGCCCACGCAGCTCCCCCCCCACAAAAGTGCCCATGTCACTTCAGATACAGCAGGCACCATTGCAAGATGGCCTTCCTCTTCCCAGCAACACAAGACAGCGCTCAAGGACTTGCAGCTTCACCCCCACTGCAGGCTCCAAGGCATTTGCCAAAGCTGCAGACTGCAGCAAAAGATGCATCGACAGAAACTGGCCGCTTCTGCTTTTGGCTTCACAAGAAGGCTTGGCAACTCCGCACTTTCTTTCTTTGCCTAGGAGGGACAAGAGTGGCCCCCCCACAGCTGCATGGACCACACAATCCTCCCCTTGCAGCTTATCAAAAGCCAAAAGACAGCTGGCCCAAAAGAGACTGTACAAGTGAAGAACTACTCAAGGAAAGTGCAGACCGCTTTGCCAAGCCAAGCACACCTTTCCAAACAGGGAAAACAAACAAACCAAGGCCTGCCACCTCCAGCACTACCTCCTTTGCCCCTGGCCATAGCACTGCAGAAGCCAAGAGATAGAGCTGCCCTGAGTCAAGCAGCCAGATGCTCTCCCAGAAGCACCAGCCCTGGGCTGCCTCAAGGTGACAGGTCAGAGGCCAAGTGCGTTGGTCGCTGCCTGGAGGAAATGCCGAGCTCCTGGCAGGACTCCGGCACCCAGCATCCTCAGCCAGCAACAGCAAAGTGCTGGCTGCTGCAAAACTTGCAGCTCTGCCTTGCACTAAAGACAGCACCCCACACAACTGGCACTTACAGCTTCAGAATATCCAGCCTCTGGTGTGAGCACTGATGGAGGCTGGCGGTCATGCAGCTCAGCCTGCTCCTCTTTGGCTTCTTGTCCAGGAGCAGCGGGAGCCAGGGGAGAGACGGCTTTTGCTTCTGTCATCTGTCAGAAGAGAGGAGCATGAGGGACAGGCCATTTCCTATCATGCAGAATCTCATCTCTTTTCACATCTACCACCACCTACTAAGGAAAAATCGTCCATATTTCATGGTGACAGAGGGCTTCTAATTCACAGCTACCAAATTCAAATGGGCCAATTCAGCAGCACTCTAGATGGATACAAAGTTGATTTTCCTCCCTGGCTGCTATCAGCAAGAAGGTTGTCTTGGCAGAAGGGAGCTTTAAGTGCTTGAAAGCACTGAAATGCAAAAGTAGGAAAGCGACAGCAACGCCTTGGCTCCTGCTGCTGCAGACGTAGAAAACTGAAACTGGATCACAATCCCAGCCAGGGCTGAAAAAGGGGCAGGAAACGTTGTCCAGAAGCATCTTTGCTTGCTGCAAAAAGGAAAATGAACAGGCCTTCTCTTCTTAACAAAACTACCAGCCAACAAAGCACAAGATGGAAAGGTCACCCCCTCCAGTGTCTAAAGGCCTAGGATGCAGTGAGGGGATGTTTGGCGGTGAAACAGCCCTCGTGCTGAGCACTGTCATGCAGGGATGGATGGACGTCTGCCTGAAGGTCCCTCAAGAGCCTCCCATTGTGCAGGCAAAAGCTCCCTCAGCACCTCCTCACGGGCCTTGTGCTACACGCCCTTGCCCAGCTCCCCTGTCCTTCTGTGCACGCGCTGCAGCCCCTCAAGGAATTTCTGCTGCCCAGGGGCCCACAAGTGCACCCAGCACTGCAGCGGTGGCCGCAGCGCTGCCCAGCACAGGGCCACGCTCGCTGCCCTGCTCCTGCTGCCCCACTGCTGCTGACACAGGCCACCATGCCCTTGGCCTTCTTGGCCACCTGGCCACAGGCTGCCTCATCTTCAGCAGCTCAAGGCCGCCAGCCCTGCGTCCCTTGGGCCCACGCAGCTCCCCCCCCACAAAAGTGCCCATGTCACTTCAGATACAGCAGGCACCATTGCAAGATGGCCTTCCTCTTCCCAGCAACACAAGACAGCGCTCAAGGACTTGCAGCTTCACCCCCACTGCAGGCTCCAAGGCATTTGCCAAAGCTGCAGACTGCAGCAAAAGATGCATCTACAGAAACTGGCCGCTTCTGCTTTTGGCTTCACAAGAAGGCTTGGCAACTCCGCACTTTCTTTCTTTGCCTAGGAGGGACAAGAGTGGCCCCCCCACAGCTGCATGGACCACACAATCTTCCCCTTGCAGCTTATCAAAAGCCAAAAGACAGCTGGCCCAAAAGAGACTGTACAAGTGAAGAACTACTCAAGGAAAGTGCAGATTGCTTTCCCAAGCCAAGCACACCTTTCCAAACAGGGAAAACAAACAAACCAAGGCCTGCCACCTCCAGCACTACCTGCTTTGCCCCTGGCCATAGCACTGCAGAAGCCAAGAGATAGAGCTGCCCTGAGTCAAGCAGCCAGATGCTCTCCCAGAAGCACCAACCCTGGGCTGCCTCAAGGTGACAGGTCAGAGGCCAAGTGCGTTGGTCGCTGCCTGGAGGAAATGCCGAGCTTCTGGCAGGACTCCGGCACCCAGCATCCTCAGCCAGCAACAGCAAAGTGCTGGCTGCTGCAAAACTTGCAGCTCTGCCTTGCACTAAAGACAGCACCCCACACAACTGGCACTTACAGCTTCAGAATATCCAGCCTCTGGTGTGAGCACTGATGGAGGCTGGCGGTCATGCAGCTCAGTTTGCTCCTCTTTGGCTTCTTGTCCAGGAGCAGCGGGAGCCAGGGCAGAGACGGCTTTTGCTTCTGTCATCTGTCAGAAGAGAGGAGCATGAGGGACAGGCCATTTCCTATCATGTAGAATCTCATTTCTTTTCACATCTACCGCCACACCTACTAAGGAAAAATCGTAACATTTCATGGTGACAGAGGGCTTCTAATTCACAGCTACCAAATTCAAATGGGCCAATTCAGCAGCACTCTAGATGGATATGAAGTTGATTTTCCTCCCTGGCTGCTATCAGCAAGAAGGTTGTCTGGCAAAAGGGAGCTTTAAGTGCTTGAAAGCACTGAAATGCAAAAGTAGGAAAGCAACAGCAATGCCTTGGCTCCTGCTGCTGCAGACGTAGAAAACTGAAACTGGATCACAATCCCAGCCAGGGCTGAAAAAGGGGCAGAAAACGTTGTCCAGAAGCATCTTTGCTTGCTGCAAAAAGGAAAATGAACAGGCCTTCTCTTCTTAACAAAACTACCAGCCAACAAAGCACAAGATGGAAAGGTCACCCCCTCCAGTGTCTAAAGGCCTAGGATGCAGTGAGGGGATGTTTGGCGGTGAAACAGCCCTCGTGCTGAGCACTGTCATGCAGGGATGGATGGACGTCTGCCTGAAGGTCCCTCAAGTGCCTCCCATTGTGCAGGCAAAAGCTCCCTCAGCACCTCCTCACGGGCCTTGTGCTACACGCCCTTGCCCAGCTCCCCTGTCCTTCTGTGCACGCGCTGCAGCCCCTCAAGGAATTTCTGCTGCCCAGGGGCCCACAAGTGCACCCAGCACTGCAGCGGTGGCCGCAGCGCTGCCCAGCACAGGGCCACGCTCGCTGCCCTGCTCCTGCTGCCCCACTGCTGCTGACACAGGCCACCAGGCCCTTGGCCTTCTTGGCCACCTGGCCACAGGCTGCCTCATCTTCAGCAGCTCAAGGCCGCCAGCCCTGCGTCCCTTGGGCCCACGCAGCTCCCCCCCCACAAAAGTGCCCATGTCACTTCAGATACAGCAGGCACCATTGCAAGATGGCCTTCCTCTTCCCAGCAACACAAGACAGCGCTCAAGGACTTGCAGCTTCACCCCCACTGCAGGCTCCAAGGCATTTGCCAAAGCTGCAGACTGCAGCAAAAGATGCATCGACAGAAACTGGCCGCTTCTGCTTTTGGCTTCACAAGAAGGCTTGGCAACTCCGCACTTTCTTTCTTTGCCTAGGAGGGACAAGAGTGGCCCCCCCACAGCTGCATGGACCACACAATCCTCCCCTTGCAGCTTATCAAAAGCCAAAAGACAGCTGGCCCAAAAGAGACTGTACAAGTGAAGAACTACTCAAGGAAAGTGCAGACCGCTTTGCCAAGCCAAGCACACCTTTCCAAACAGGGAAAACAAACAAACCAAGGCCTGGCACCTCCAGCACTACCTCCTTTGCCCCTGGCCATAGCACTGCAGAAGCCAAGAGATAGAGCTGCCCTGAGTCAAGCAGCCAGATGCTCTCCCAGAAGCACCAGCCCTGGGCTGCCTCAAGGTGACAGGTCAGAGGCCAAGTGCGTTGGTCGCTGCCTGGAGGAAATGCCGAGCTCCTGGCAGGACTCCGGCACCCAGCATCCTCAGCCAGCAACAGCAAAGTGCTGGCTGCTGCAAAACTTGCAGCTCTGCCTTGCACTAAAGACAGCACCCCACACAACTGGCACTTACAGCTTCAGAATATCCAGCCTCTGGTGTGAGCACTGATGGAGGCTGGCGGTCATGCAGCTCAGCCTGCTCCTCTTTGGCTTCTTGTCCAGGAGCAGCGGGAGCCAGGGGAGAGACGGCTTTTGCTTCTGTCATCTGTCAGAAGAGAGGAGCATGAGGGACAGGCCATTTCCTATCATGCAGAATCTCATCTCTTTTCACATCTACCACCACCTACTAAGGAAAAATCGTCCATATTTCATGGTGACAGAGGGCTTCTAATTCACAGCTACCAAATTCAAATGGGCCAATTCAGCAGCACTCTAGATGGATACAAAGTTGATTTTCCTCCCTGGCTGCTATCAGCAAGAAGGTTGTCTTGGCAGAAGGGAGCTTTAAGTGCTTGAAAGCACTGAAATGCAAAAGTAGGAAAGCGACAGCAACGCCTTGGCTCCTGCTGCTGCAGACGTAGAAAACTGAAACTGGATCACAATCCCAGCCAGGGCTGAAAAAGGGGCAGGAAACGTTGTCCAGAAGCATCTTTGCTTGCTGCAAAAAGGAAAATGAACAGGCCTTCTCTTCTTAACAAAACTACCAGCCAACAAAGCACAAGATGGAAAGGTCACCCCCTCCAGTGTCTAAAGGCCTAGGATGCAGTGAGGGGATGTTTGGCGGTGAAACAGCCCTCGTGCTGAGCACTGTCATGCAGGGATGGATGGACGTCTGCCTGAAGGTCCCTCAAGAGCCTCCCATTGTGCAGGCAAAAGCTCCCTCAGCACCTCCTCACGGGCCTTGTGCTACACGCCCTTGCCCAGCTCCCCTGTCCTTCTGTGCACGCGCTGCAGCCCCTCAAGGAATTTCTGCTGCCCAGGGGCCCACAAGTGCACCCAGCACTGCAGCGGTGGCCGCAGCGCTGCCCAGCACAGGGCCACGCTCGCTGCCCTGCTCCTGCTGCCCCACTGCTGCTGACACAGGCCACCAGGCCCTTGGCCTTCTTGGCCACCTGGCCACAGGCTGCCTCATCTTCAGCAGCTCAAGGCCGCCAGCCCTGCGTCCCTTGGGCCCACGCAGCTCCCCCCCCACAAAAGTGCCCATGTCACTTCAGATACAGCAGGCACCATTGCAAGATGGCCTTCCTCTTCCCAGCAACACAAGACAGCGCTCAAGGACTTGCAGCTTCACCCCCACTGCAGGCTCCAAGGCATTTGCCAAAGCTGCAGACTGCAGCAAAAGATGCATCGACAGAAACTGGCCGCTTCTGCTTTTGGCTTCACAAGAAGGCTTGGCAACTCCGCACTTTCTTTCTTTGCCTAGGAGGGACAAGAGTGGCCCCCCCACAGCTGCATGGACCACACAATCCTCCCCTTGCAGCTTATCAAAAGCCAAAAGACAGCTGGCCCAAAAGAGACTGTACAAGTGAAGAACTACTCAAGGAAAGTGCAGACCGCTTTGCCAAGCCAAGCACACCTTTCCAAACAGGGAAAACAAACAAACCAAGGCCTGGCACCTCCAGCACTACCTCCTTTGCCCCTGGCCATAGCACTGCAGAAGCCAAGAGATAGAGCTGCCCTGAGTCAAGCAGCCAGATGCTCTCCCAGAAGCACCAGCCCTGGGCTGCCTCAAGGTGACAGGTCAGAGGCCAAGTGCGTTGGTCGCTGCCTGGAGGAAATGCCGAGCTCCTGGCAGGACTCCGGCACCCAGCATCCTCAGCCAGCAACAGCAAAGTGCTGGCTGCTGCAAAACTTGCAGCTCTGCCTTGCACTAAAGACAGCACCCCACACAACTGGCACTTACAGCTTCAGAATATCCAGCCTCTGGTGTGAGCACTGATGGAGGCTGGCGGTCATGCAGCTCAGCCTGCTCCTCTTTGGCTTCTTGTCCAGGAGCAGCGGGAGCCAGGGGAGAGACGGCTTTTGCTTCTGTCATCTGTCAGAAGAGAGGAGCATGAGGGACAGGCCATTTCCTATCATGCAGAATCTCATCTCTTTTCACATCTACCACCACCTACTAAGGAAAAATCGTCCATATTTCATGGTGACAGAGGGCTTCTAATTCACAGCTACCAAATTCAAATGGGCCAATTCAGCAGCACTCTAGATGGATACAAAGTTGATTTTCCTCCCTGGCTGCTATCAGCAAGAAGGTTGTCTTGGCAGAAGGGAGCTTTAAGTGCTTGAAAGCACTGAAATGCAAAAGTAGGAAAGCGACAGCAACGCCTTGGCTCCTGCTGCTGCAGACGTAGAAAACTGAAACTGGATCACAATCCCAGCCAGGGCTGAAAAAGGGGCAGGAAACGTTGTCCAGAAGCATCTTTGCTTGCTGCAAAAAGGAAAATGAACAGGCCTTCTCTTCTTAACAAAACTACCAGCCAACAAAGCACAAGATGGAAAGGTCACCCCCTCCAGTGTCTAAAGGCCTAGGATGCAGTGAGGGGATGTTTGGCGGTGAAACAGCCCTCGTGCTGAGCACTGTCATGCAGGGATGGATGGACGTCTGCCTGAAGGTCCCTCAAGTGCCTCCCATTGTGCAGGCAAAAGCTCCCTCAGCACCTCCTCACGGGCCTTGTGCTACACGCCCTTGCCCAGCTCCCCTGTCCTTCTGTGCACGCGCTGCAGCCCCTCAAGGAATTTCTGCTGCCCAGGGGCCCACAAGTGCACCCAGCACTGCAGCGGTGGCCGCAGCGCTGCCCAGCACAGGGCCACGCTCGCTGCCCTGCTCCTGCTGCCCCACTGCTGCTGACACAGGCCACCAGGCCCTTGGCCTTCTTGGCCACCTGGCCACAGGCTGCCTCATCTTCAGCAGCTCAAGGCCGCCAGCCCTGCGTCCCTTGGGCCCACGCAGCTCCCCCCCCACAAAAGTGCCCATGTCACTTCAGATACAGCAGGCACCATTGCAAGATGGCCTTCCTCTTCCCAGCAACACAAGACAGCGCTCAAGGACTTGCAGCTTCACCCCCACTGCAGGCTCCAAGGCATTTGCCAAAGCTGCAGACTGCAGCAAAAGATGCATCGACAGAAACTGGCCGCTTCTGCTTTTGGCTTCACAAGAAGGCTTGGCAACTCCGCACTTTCTTTCTTTGCCTAGGAGGGACAAGAGTGGCCCCCCCACAGCTGCATGGACCACACAATCCTCCCCTTGCAGCTTATCAAAAGCCAAAAGACAGCTGGCCCAAAAGAGACTGTACAAGTGAAGAACTACTCAAGGAAAGTGCAGACCGCTTTGCCAAGCCAAGCACACCTTTCCAAACAGGGAAAACAAACAAACCAAGGCCTGGCACCTCCAGCACTACCTCCTTTGCCCCTGGCCATAGCACTGCAGAAGCCAAGAGATAGAGCTGCCCTGAGTCAAGCAGCCAGATGCTCTCCCAGAAGCACCAGCCCTGGGCTGCCTCAAGGTGACAGGTCAGAGGCCAAGTGCGTTGGTCGCTGCCTGGAGGAAATGCCGAGCTCCTGGCAGGACTCCGGCACCCAGCATCCTCAGCCAGCAACAGCAAAGTGCTGGCTGCTGCAAAACTTGCAGCTCTGCCTTGCACTAAAGACAGCACCCCACACAACTGGCACTTACAGCTTCAGAATATCCAGCCTCTGGTGTGAGCACTGATGGAGGCTGGCGGTCATGCAGCTCAGCCTGCTCCTCTTTGGCTTCTTGTCCAGGAGCAGCGGGAGCCAGGGGAGAGACGGCTTTTGCTTCTGTCATCTGTCAGAAGAGAGGAGCATGAGGGACAGGCCATTTCCTATCATGCAGAATCTCATCTCTTTTCACATCTACCACCACCTACTAAGGAAAAATCGTCCATATTTCATGGTGACAGAGGGCTTCTAATTCACAGCTACCAAATTCAAATGGGCCAATTCAGCAGCACTCTAGATGGATACAAAGTTGATTTTCCTCCCTGGCTGCTATCAGCAAGAAGGTTGTCTTGGCAGAAGGGAGCTTTAAGTGCTTGAAAGCACTGAAATGCAAAAGTAGGAAAGCGACAGCAACGCCTTGGCTCCTGCTGCTGCAGACGTAGAAAACTGAAACTGGATCACAATCCCAGCCAGGGCTGAAAAAGGGGCAGGAAACGTTGTCCAGAAGCATCTTTGCTTGCTGCAAAAAGGAAAATGAACAGGCCTTCTCTTCTTAACAAAACTACCAGCCAACAAAGCACAAGATGGAAAGGTCACCCCCTCCAGTGTCTAAAGGCCTAGGATGCAGTGAGGGGATGTTTGGCGGTGAAACAGCCCTCGTGCTGAGCACTGTCATGCAGGGATGGATGGACGTCTGCCTGAAGGTCCCTCAAGAGCCTCCCATTGTGCAGGCAAAAGCTCCCTCAGCACCTCCTCACTGGCCTTGTGCTACACGCCCTTGCCCAGCTCCCCTGTCCTTCTGTGCACGCGCTGCAGCCCCTCAAGGAATTTCTGCTGCCCAGGGGCCCACAAGTGCACCCAGCACTGCAGCGGTGGCCGCAGCGCTGCCCAGCACAGGGCCACGCTCGCTGCCCTGCTCCTGCTGCCCCACTGCTGCTGACACAGGCCACCAGGCCCTTGGCCTTCTTGGCCACCTGGCCACAGGCTGCCTCATCTTCAGCAGCTCAAGGCCGCCAGCCCTGCGTCCCTTGGGCCCACGCAGCTCCCCCCCCACAAAAGTGCCCATGTCACTTCAGATACAGCAGGCACCATTGCAAGATGGCCTTCCTCTTCCCAGCAACACAAGACAGCGCTCAAGGACTTGCAGCTTCACCCCCACTGCAGGCTCCAAGGCATTTGCCAAAGCTGCAGACTGCAGCAAAAGATGCATCGACAGAAACTGGCCGCTTCTGCTTTTGGCTTCACAAGAAGGCTTGGCAACTCCGCACTTTCTTTCTTTGCCTAGGAGGGACAAGAGTGGCCCCCCCACAGCTGCATGGACCACACAATCCTCCCCTTGCAGCTTATCAAAAGCCAAAAGACAGCTGGCCCAAAAGAGACTGTACAAGTGAAGAACTACTCAAGGAAAGTGCAGACCGCTTTGCCAAGCCAAGCACACCTTTCCAAACAGGGAAAACAAACAAACCAAGGCCTGGCACCTCCAGCACTACCTCCTTTGCCCCTGGCCATAGCACTGCAGAAGCCAAGAGATAGAGCTGCCCTGAGTCAAGCAGCCAGATGCTCTCCCAGAAGCACCAGCCCTGGGCTGCCTCAAGGTGACAGGTCAGAGGCCAAGTGCGTTGGTCGCTGCCTGGAGGAAATGCCGAGCTCCTGGCAGGACTCCGGCACCCAGCATCCTCAGCCAGCAACAGCAAAGTGCTGGCTGCTGCAAAACTTGCAGCTCTGCCTTGCACTAAAGACAGCACCCCACACAACTGGCACTTACAGCTTCAGAATATCCAGCCTCTGGTGTGAGCACTGATGGAGGCTGGCGGTCATGCAGCTCAGCCTGCTCCTCTTTGGCTTCTTGTCCAGGAGCAGCGGGAGCCAGGGGAGAGACGGCTTTTGCTTCTGTCATCTGTCAGAAGAGAGGAGCATGAGGGACAGGCCATTTCCTATCATGCAGAATCTCATCTCTTTTCACATCTACCACCACCTACTAAGGAAAAATCGTCCATATTTCATGGTGACAGAGGGCTTCTAATTCACAGCTACCAAATTCAAATGGGCCAATTCAGCAGCACTCTAGATGGATACAAAGTTGATTTTCCTCCCTGGCTGCTATCAGCAAGAAGGTTGTCTTGGCAGAAGGGAGCTTTAAGTGCTTGAAAGCACTGAAATGCAAAAGTAGGAAAGCGACAGCAACGCCTTGGCTCCTGCTGCTGCAGACGTAGAAAACTGAAACTGGATCACAATCCCAGCCAGGGCTGAAAAAGGGGCAGGAAACGTTGTCCAGAAGCATCTTTGCTTGCTGCAAAAAGGAAAATGAACAGGCCTTCTCTTCTTAACAAAACTACCAGCCAACAAAGCACAAGATGGAAAGGTCACCCCCTCCAGTGTCTAAAGGCCTAGGATGCAGTGAGGGGATGTTTGGCGGTGAAACAGCCCTCGTGCTGAGCACTGTCATGCAGGGATGGATGGACGTCTGCCTGAAGGTCCCTCAAGAGCCTCCCATTGTGCAGGCAAAAGCTCCCTCAGCACCTCCTCACGGGCCTTGTGCTACACGCCCTTGCCCAGCTCCCCTGTCCTTCTGTGCACGCGCTGCAGCCCCTCAAGGAATTTCTGCTGCCCAGGGGCCCACAAGTGCACCCAGCACTGCAGCGGTGGCCGCAGCGCTGCCCAGCACAGGGCCACGCTCGCTGCCCTGCTCCTGCTGCCCCACTGCTGCTGACACAGGCCACCATGCCCTTGGCCTTCTTGGCCACCTGGCCACAGGCTGCCTCATCTTCAGCAGCTCAAGGCCGCCAGCCCTGCGTCCCTTGGGCCCACGCAGCTCCCCCCCCACAAAAGTGCCCATGTCACTTCAGATACAGCAGGCACCATTGCAAGATGGCCTTCCTCTTCCCAGCAACACAAGACAGCGCTCAAGGACTTGCAGCTTCACCCCCACTGCAGGCTCCAAGGCATTTGCCAAAGCTGCAGACTGCAGCAAAAGATGCATCTACAGAAACTGGCCGCTTCTGCTTTTGGCTTCACAAGAAGGCTTGGCAACTCCGCACTTTCTTTCTTTGCCTAGGAGGGACAAGAGTGGCCCCCCCACAGCTGCATGGACCACACAATCTTCCCCTTGCAGCTTATCAAAAGCCAAAAGACAGCTGGCCCAAAAGAGACTGTACAAGTGAAGAACTACTCAAGGAAAGTGCAGATTGCTTTCCCAAGCCAAGCACACCTTTCCAAACAGGGAAAACAAACAAACCAAGGCCTGCCACCTCCAGCACTACCTGCTTTGCCCCTGGCCATAGCACTGCAGAAGCCAAGAAATAGAGCTGCCCTGAGTCAAGCAGCCAGATGCTCTCCCAGAAGCACCAACCCTGGGCTGCCTCAAGGTGACAGGTCAGAGGCCAAGTGCGTTGGTCGCTGCCTGGAGGAAATGCCGAGCTTCTGGCAGGACTCCGGCACCCAGCATCCTCAGCCAGCAACAGCAAAGTGCTGGCTGCTGCAAAACTTGCAGCTCTGCCTTGCACTAAAGACAGCACCCCACACAACTGGCACTTACAGCTTCAGAATATCCAGCCTCTGGTGTGAGCACTGATGGAGGCTGGCGGTCATGCAGCTCAGTTTGCTCCTCTTTGGCTTCTTGTCCAGGAGCAGCGGGAGCCAGGGCAGAGACGGCTTTTGCTTCTGTCATCTGTCAGAAGAGAGGAGCATGAGGGACAGGCCATTTCCTATGATGTAGAATCTCATTTCTTTTCACATCTACCGCCACACCTACTAAGGAAAAATCGTAACATTTCATGGTGACAGAGGGCTTCTAATTCACAGCTACCAAATTCAAATGGGCCAATTCAGCAGCACTCTAGATGGATATGAAGTTGATTTTCCTCCCTGGCTGCTATCAGCAAGAAGGTTGTCTGGCAAAAGGGAGCTTTAAGTGCTTGAAAGCACTGAAATGCAAAAGTAGGAAAGCAACAGCAATGCCTTGGCTCCTGCTGCTGCAGACGTAGAAAACTGAAACTGGATCACAATCCCAGCCAGGGCTGAAAAAGGGGCAGAAAACGTTGTCCAGAAGCATCTTTGCTTGCTGCAAAAAGGAAAATGAACAGGCCTTCTCTTCTTAACAAAACTACCAGCCAACAAAGCACAAGATGGAAAGGTCACCCCCTCCAGTGTCTAAAGGCCTAGGATGCAGTGAGGGGATGTTTGGCGGTGAAACAGCCCTCGTGCTGAGCACTGTCATGCAGGGATGGATGGACGTCTGCCTGAAGGTCCCTCAAGTGCCTCCCATTGTGCAGGCAAAAGCTCCCTCAGCACCTCCTCACGGGCCTTGTGCTACACGCCCTTGCCCAGCTCCCCTGTCCTTCTGTGCACGCGCTGCAGCCCCTCAAGGAATTTCTGCTGCCCAGGGGCCCACAAGTGCACCCAGCACTGCAGCGGTGGCCGCAGCGCTGCCCAGCACAGGGCCACGCTCGCTGCCCTGCTCCTGCTGCCCCACTGCTGCTGACACAGGCCACCAGGCCCTTGGCCTTCTTGGCCACCTGGCCACAGGCTGCCTCATCTTCAGCAGCTCAAGGCCGCCAGCCCTGCGTCCCTTGGGCCCACGCAGCTCCCCCCCCACAAAAGTGCCCATGTCACTTCAGATACAGCAGGCACCATTGCAAGATGGCCTTCCTCTTCCCAGCAACACAAGACAGCGCTCAAGGACTTGCAGCTTCACCCCCACTGCAGGCTCCAAGGCATTTGCCAAAGCTGCAGACTGCAGCAAAAGATGCATCGACAGAAACTGGCCGCTTCTGCTTTTGGCTTCACAAGAAGGCTTGGCAACTCCGCACTTTCTTTCTTTGCCTAGGAGGGACAAGAGTGGCCCCCCCACAGCTGCATGGACCACACAATCCTCCCCTTGCAGCTTATCAAAAGCCAAAAGACAGCTGGCCCAAAAGAGACTGTACAAGTGAAGAACTACTCAAGGAAAGTGCAGACCGCTTTGCCAAGCCAAGCACACCTTTCCAAACAGGGAAAACAAACAAACCAAGGCCTGGCACCTCCAGCACTACCTCCTTTGCCCCTGGCCATAGCACTGCAGAAGCCAAGAGATAGAGCTGCCCTGAGTCAAGCAGCCAGATGCTCTCCCAGAAGCACCAGCCCTGGGCTGCCTCAAGGTGACAGGTCAGAGGCCAAGTGCGTTGGTCGCTGCCTGGAGGAAATGCCGAGCTCCTGGCAGGACTCCGGCACCCAGCATCCTCAGCCAGCAACAGCAAAGTGCTGGCTGCTGCAAAACTTGCAGCTCTGCCTTGCACTAAAGACAGCACCCCACACAACTGGCACTTACAGCTTCAGAATATCCAGCCTCTGGTGTGAGCACTGATGGAGGCTGGCGGTCATGCAGCTCAGCCTGCTCCTCTTTGGCTTCTTGTCCAGGAGCAGCGGGAGCCAGGGGAGAGACGGCTTTTGCTTCTGTCATCTGTCAGAAGAGAGGAGCATGAGGGACAGGCCATTTCCTATCATGCAGAATCTCATCTCTTTTCACATCTACCACCACCTACTAAGGAAAAATCGTCCATATTTCATGGTGACAGAGGGCTTCTAATTCACAGCTACCAAATTCAAATGGGCCAATTCAGCAGCACTCTAGATGGATACAAAGTTGATTTTCCTCCCTGGCTGCTATCAGCAAGAAGGTTGTCTTGGCAGAAGGGAGCTTTAAGTGCTTGAAAGCACTGAAATGCAAAAGTAGGAAAGCGACAGCAACGCCTTGGCTCCTGCTGCTGCAGACGTAGAAAACTGAAACTGGATCACAATCCCAGCCAGGGCTGAAAAAGGGGCAGGAAACGTTGTCCAGAAGCATCTTTGCTTGCTGCAAAAAGGAAAATGAACAGGCCTTCTCTTCTTAACAAAACTACCAGCCAACAAAGCACAAGATGGAAAGGTCACCCCCTCCAGTGTCTAAAGGCCTAGGATGCAGTGAGGGGATGTTTGGCGGTGAAACAGCCCTCGTGCTGAGCACTGTCATGCAGGGATGGATGGACGTCTGCCTGAAGGTCCCTCAAGAGCCTCCCATTGTCCAGGCAAAAGCTCCCTCAGCACCTCCTCACTGGCCTTGTGCTACACGCCCTTGCCCAGCTCCCCTGTCCTTCTGTGCACGCGCTGCAGCCCCTCAAGGACTTTCTGCTGCCCAGGGGCCCACAAGTGCACCCAGCACTGCAGCGGTGGCCGCAGCGCTGCCCAGCACAGGGCCACGCTCGCTGCCCTGCTCCTGCTGCCCCACTGCTGCTGACACAGGCCACCAGGCCCTTGGCCTTCTTGGCCACCTGGCCACAGGCTGCCTCATCTTCAGCAGCTCAAGGCCGCCAGCCCTGCGTCCCTTGGGCCCACGCAGCTCCCCCCCCACAAAAGTGCCCATGTCACTTCAGATACAGCAGGCACCATTGCAAGATGGCCTTCCTCTTCCCAGCAACACAAGACAGCGCTCAAGGACTTGCAGCTTCACCCCCACTGCAGGCTCCAAGGCATTTGCCAAAGCTGCAGACTGCAGCAAAAGATGCATCGACAGAAACTGGCCGCTTCTGCTTTTGGCTTCACAAGAAGGCTTGGCAACTCCGCACTTTCTTTCTTTGCCTAGGAGGGACGAGAATGGCCCCCCCACAGCTGCATGGACCACACAATCCTCCCCTTGCAGCTTATCAAAAGCCAAAAGACAGCTGGCCCAAAAGAGACTGTACAAGTGAAGAACTACTCAAGGAAAGTGCAGACCGCTTTGCCAAGCCAAGCACACCTTTCCAAACAGGGAAAACAAACAAACCAAGGCCTGCCACCTCCAGCACTACCTCCTTTGCCCCTGGCCATAGCACTGCAGAAGCCAAGAGATAGAGCTGCCCTGAGTCAAGCAGCCAGATGCTCTCCCAGAAGCACCAACCCTGGGCTGCCTCAAGGTGACAGGTCAGAGGCCAAGTGCGTTGGTCGCTGCCTGGAGGAAATGCCGAGCTCCTGGCAGGACTCCGGCACCCAGCATCCTCAGCCAGCAACAGCAAAGTGCTGGCTGCTGCAAAACTTGCAGCTCTGCCTTGCACTAAAGACAGCACCCCACACAACTGGCACTTACAGCTTCAGAATATCCAGCCTCTGGTGTGAGCACTGATGGAGGCTGGCGGTCATGCAGCTCAGTTTGCTCCTCTTTGGCTTCTTGTCCAGGAGCAGCGGGAGCCAGGGCAGAGACGGCTTTTGCTTCTGTCATCTGTCAGAAGAGAGGAGCATGAGGGACAGGCCATTTCCTATCATGTAGAATCTCATTTCTTTTCACATCTACCGCCACACCTACTAAGGAAAAATCGTAACATTTCATGGTGACAGAGGGCTTCTAATTCACAGCTACCAAATTCAAATGGGCCAATTCAGCAGCACTCTAGATGGATATGAAGTTGATTTTCCTCCCTGGCTGCTATCAGCAAGAAGGTTGTCTGGCAAAAGGGAGCTTTAAGTGCTTGAAAGCACTGAAATGCAAAAGTAGGAAAGCAACAGCAATGCCTTGGCTCCTGCTGCTGCAGACGTAGAAAACTGAAACTGGATCACAATCCCAGCCAGGGCTGAAAAAGGGGCAGAAAACGTTGTCCAGAAGCATCTTTGCTTGCTGCAAAAAGGAAAATGAACAGGCCTTCTCTTCTTAACAAAACTACCAGCCAACAAAGCACAAGATGGAAAGGTCACCCCCTCCAGTGTCTAAAGGCCTAGGATGCAGTGAGGGGATGTTTGGCGGTGAAACAGCCCTCGTGCTGAGCACTGTCATGCAGGGATGGATGGACGTCTGCCTGAAGGTCCCTCAAGAGCCTCCCATTGTGCAGGCAAAAGCTCCCTCAGCACCTCCTCACTGGCCTTGTGCTACACGCCCTTGCCCAGCTCCCCTGTCCTTCTGTGCACGCGCTGCAGCCCCTCAAGGACTTTCTGCTGCCCAGGGGCCCACAAGTGCACCCAGCACTGCAGCGGTGGCCGCAGCGCTGCCCAGCACAGGGCCACGCTCGCTGCCCTGCTCCTGCTGCCCCACTGCTGCTGACACAGGCCACCAGGCCCTTGGCCTTCTTGGCCACCTGGCCACAGGCTGCCTCATCTTCAGCAGCTCAAGGCCGCCAGCCCTGCGTCCCTTGGGCCCACGCAGCTCCCCCCCCACAAAAGTGCCCATGTCACTTCAGATACAGCAGGCACCATTGCAAGATGGCCTTCCTCTTCCCAGCAACACAAGACAGCGCTCAAGGACTTGCAGCTTCACCCCCACTGCAGGCTCCAAGGCATTTGCCAAAGCTGCAGACTGCAGCAAAAGATGCATCGACAGAAACTGGCCGCTTCTGCTTTTGGCTTCACAAGAAGGCTTGGCAACTCCGCACTTTCTTTCTTTGCCTAGGAGGGACGAGAATGGCCCCCCCACAGCTGCATGGACCACACAATCCTCCCCTTGCAGCTTATCAAAAGCCAAAAGACAGCTGGCCCAAAAGAGACTGTACAAGTGAAGAACTACTCAAGGAAAGTGCAGACCGCTTTGCCAAGCCAAGCACACCTTTCCAAACAGGGAAAACAAACAAACCAAGGCCTGCCACCTCCAGCACTACCTCCTTTGCCCCTGGCCATAGCACTGCAGAAGCCAAGAGATAGAGCTGCCCTGAGTCAAGCAGCCAGATGCTCTCCCAGAAGCACCAACCCTGGGCTGCCTCAAGGTGACAGGTCAGAGGCCAAGTGCGTTGGTCGCTGCCTGGAGGAAATGCCGAGCTCCTGGCAGGACTCCGGCACCCAGCATCCTCAGCCAGCAACAGCAAAGTGCTGGCTGCTGCAAAACTTGCAGCTCTGCCTTGCACTAAAGACAGCACCCCACACAACTGGCACTTACAGCTTCAGAATATCCAGCCTCTGGTGTGATAACTGATGGAGGCTGGCGGTCATGCAGCTCAGCCTGCTCCTCTTTGGCTTCTTGTCCAGGAGCAGCGGGAGCCAGGGGAGAGACGGCTTTTGCTTCTGTCATCTGTCAGAAGAGAGGAGCATGAGGGACAGGCCATTTCCTATCATGTAGAATCTCATCTCTTTTCACATCTACCGCCACACCTACTAAGGAAAAATCGTAACATTTCATGGTGACAGAGGGCTTCTAATTCACAGCTACCAAATTCAAATGGGCCAATTCAGCAGCACTCTAGATGGATATGAAGTTGATTTTCCTCCCTGGCTGCTATCAGCAAGAAGGTTGTCTGGCAGAAGGGAGCTTTAAGTGCTTGAAAGCACTGAAATGCAAAAGTAGGAAAGCGACAGCAACGCCTTGGCTCCTGCTGCTGCAGACGTAGAAAACTGAAACTGGATCACAATCCCAGCCAGGGCTGAAAAAGGGGCAGGAAACGTTGTCCAGAAGCATCTTTGCTTGCTGCAAAAAGGAAAATGAACAGGCCTTCTCTTCTTAACAAAACTACCAGCCAACAAAGCACAAGATGGAAAGGTCACCCCCTCCAGTGTCTAAAGGCCTAGGATGCAGTGAGGGGATGTTTGGCGGTGAAACAGCCCTCGTGCTGAGCACTGTCATGCAGGGATGGATGGACGTCTGCCTGAAGGTCCCTCAAGTGCCTCCCATTGTGCAGGCAAAAGCTCCCTCAGCACCTCCTCACGGGCCTTGTGCTACACGCCCTTGCCCAGCTCCCCTGTCCTTCTGTGCACGCGCTGCAGCCCCTCAAGGAATTTCTGCTGCCCAGGGGCCCACAAGTGCACCCAGCACTGCAGCGGTGGCCGCAGCGCTGCCCAGCACAGGGCCACGCTCGCTGCCCTGCTCCTGCTGCCCCACTGCTGCTGACACAGGCCACCAGGCCCTTGGCCTTCTTGGCCACCTGGCCACAGGCTGCCTCATCTTCAGCAGCTCAAGGCCGCCAGCCCTGCGTCCCTTGGGCCCACGCAGCTCCCCCCCCACAAAAGTGCCCATGTCACTTCAGATACAGCAGGCACCATTGCAAGATGGCCTTCCTCTTCCCAGCAACACAAGACAGCGCTCAAGGACTTGCAGCTTCACCCCCACTGCAGGCTCCAAGGCATTTGCCAAAGCTGCAGACTGCAGCAAAAGATGCATCTACAGAAACTGGCCGCTTCTGCTTTTGGCTTCACAAGAAGGCTTGGCAACTCCGCACTTTCTTTCTTTGCCTAGGAGGGACAAGAGTGGCCCCCCCACAGCTGCATGGACCACACAATCCTCCCCTTGCAGCTTATCAAAAGCCAAAAGACAGCTGGCCCAAAAGAGACTGTACAAGTGAAGAACTACTCAAGGAAAGTGCAGACCGCTTTGCCAAGCCAAGCACACCTTTCCAAACAGGGAAAACAAACAAACCAAGGCCTGGCACCTCCAGCACTACCTCCTTTGCCCCTGGCCATAGCACTGCAGAAGCCAAGAGATAGAGCTACCCTGAGTCAAGCAGCCAGATGCTCTCCCAGAAGCACCAGCCCTGGGCTGCCTCAAGGTGACAGGTCAGAGGCCAAGTGCGTTGGTCGCTGCCTGGAGGAAATGCCGAGCTCCTGGCAGGACTCCGGCACCCAGCATCCTCAGCCAGCAACAGCAAAGTGCTGGCTGCTGCAAAACTTGCAGCTCTGCCTTGCACTAAAGACAGCACCCCACACAACTGGCACTTACAGCTTCAGAATATCCAGCCTCTGGTGTGAGCACTGATGGAGGCTGGCGGTCATGCAGCTCAGCCTGCTCCTCTTTGGCTTCTTGTCCAGGAGCAGCGGGAGCCAGGGGAGAGACGGCTTTTGCTTCTGTCATCTGTCAGAAGAGAGGAGCATGAGGGACAGGCCATTTCCTATCATGTAGAATCTCATTTCTTTTCACATCTACCGCCACACCTACTAAGGAAAAATCGTAACATTTCATGGTGACAGAGGGCTTCTAATTCACAGCTACCAAATTCAAATGGGCCAATTCAGCAGCACTCTAGATGGATATGAAGTTGATTTTCCTCCCTGGCTGCTATCAGCAAGAAGGTTGTCTGGCAGAAGGGAGCTTTAAGTGCTTGAAAGCACTGAAATGCAAAAGTAGGAAAGCGACAGCAACGCCTTGGCTCCTGCTGCTGCAGACGTAGAAAACTGAAACTGGATCACAATCCCAGCCAGGGCTGAAAAAGGGGCAGGAAACGTTGTCCAGAAGCATCTTTGCTTGCTGCAAAAAGGAAAATGAACAGGCCTTCTCTTCTTAACAAAACTACCAGCCAACAAAGCACAAGATGGAAAGGTCACCCCCTCCAGTGTCTAAAGGCCTAGGATGCAGTGAGGGGATGTTTGGCGGTGAAACAGCCCTCGTGCTGAGCACTGTCACGCAGGGATGGATGGACGTCTGCCTGAAGGTCCCTCAAGAGCCTCCCATTGTCCAGGCAAAAGCTCCCTCAGCACCTCCTCACGGGCCTTGTGCTACACGCCCTTGCCCAGCTCCCCTGTCCTTCTGTGCACGCGCTGCAGCCCCTCAAGGAATTTCTGCTGCCCAGGGGCCCACAAGTGCACCCAGCACTGCAGCGGTGGCCGCAGCGCTGCCCAGCACAGGGCCACGCTCGCTGCCCTGCTCCTGCTGCCCCACTGCTGCTGACACAGGCCACCAGGCCCTTGGCCTTCTTGGCCACCTGGCCACAGGCTGCCTCATCTTCAGCAGCTCAAGGCCGCCAGCCCTGCGTCCTTTTGGCGCACGCAGCTCCCCCGCCACAAAACTGCCCATGTCACTTCAGATACAGCAGGCGCCATTGCAAGATGGCCTTCCTCTTCCCAGCAACACAAGACAGCGCTCAAGGACTTGCAGCTTCACCCCCACTGCAGGCTCCAAGGCATTTGCCAAAGCTGCAGACTGCAGCAAAAGATGCATCGACAGAAACTGGCCGCTTCTGCTTTTGGCTTCACAAGAAGGCTTGGCAACTCCGCACTTTCTTTCTTTGCCTAGGAGGGACAAGAGTGGCCCCCCCACAGCTGCATGGACCACACAATCCTCCCCTTGCAGCTTATCAAAAGCCAAAAGACAGCTGGCCCAAAAGAGACTGTACAAGTGAAGAACTACTCAAGGAAAGTGCAGACCGCTTTGCCAAGCCAAGCACACCTTTCCAAACAGGGAAAACAAACAAACCAAGGCCTGGCACCTCCAGCACTACCTCCTTTGCCCTTGGCCATAGCACTGCAGAAGCCAAGAGATAGAGCTACCCTGAGTCAAGCAGCCAGATGCTCTCCCAGAAGCACCAACCCTGGGCTGCCTCAAGGTGACAGGTCAGAGGCCAAGTGCGTTGGTCGCTGCCTGGAGGAAATGCCGAGCTCCTGGCAGGACTCCGGCACCCAGCATCCTCAGCCAGCAACAGCAAAGTGCTGGCTGCTGCAAAACTTGCAGCTCTGCCTTGCACTAAAGACAGCACCCCACACAACTGGCACTTACAGCTTCAGAATATCCAGCCTCTGGTGTGAGCACTGATGGAGGCTGGCGGTCATGCAGCTCAGCCTGCTCCTCTTTGGCTTCTTGTCCAGGAGCAGCGGGAGCCAGGGGAGAGACGGCTTTTGCTTCTGTCATCTGTCAGAAGAGAGGAGCATGAGGGACAGGCCATTTCCTATCATGCAGAATCTCATCTCTTTTCACATCTACCACCACCTACTAAGGAAAAATCGTCCATATTTCATGGTGACAGAGGGCTTCTAATTCACAGCTACCAAATTCAAATGGGCCAATTCAGCAGCACTCTAGATGGATACAAAGTTGATTTTCCTCCCTGGCTGCTATCAGCAAGAAGGTTGTCTTGGCAGAAGGGAGCTTTAAGTGCTTGAAAGCACTGAAATGCAAAAGTAGGAAAGCGACAGCAACGCCTTGGCTCCTGCTGCTGCAGACGTAGAAAACTGAAACTGGATCACAATCCCAGCCAGGGCTGAAAAAGGGGCAGAAAACGTTGTCCAGAAGCATCTTTGCTTGCTGCAAAAAGGAAAATGAACAGGCCTTCTCTTCTTAACAAAACTACCAGCCAACAAAGCACAAGATGGAAAGGTCACCCCCTCCAGTGTCTAAAGGCCTAGGATGCAGTGAGGGGATGTTTGGCGGTGAAACAGCCCTCGTGCTGAGCACTGTCACGCAGGGATGGATGGACGTCTGCCTGAAGGTCCCTCAAGAGCCTCCCATTGTCCAGGCAAAAGCTCCCTCAGCACCTCCTCACGGGCCTTGTGCTACACCCCCTTGCCCAGCTCCCCTGTCCTTCTGTGCACGCGCTGCAGCCCCTCAAGGAATTTCTGCTGCCCAGGGGCCCACAAGTGCACCCAGCACTGCAGCGGTGGCCGCAGCGCTGCCCAGCACAGGGCCACGCTCGCTGCCCTGCTCCTGCTGCCCCACTGCTGCTGACACAGGCCACCAGGCCCTTGGCCTTCTTGGCCACCTGGCCACAGGCTGCCTCATCTTCAGCAGCTCAAGGCCGCCAGCCCTGCGTCCCTTGGGCCCACGCAGCTCCCCCCCCACAAAAGTGCCCATGTCACTTCAGATACAGCAGGCGCCATTGCAAGATGGCCTTCCTCTTCCCAGCAACACAAGACAGCGCTCAAGGACTTGCAGCTTCACCCCCACTGCAGGCTCCAAGGCATTTGCCAAAGCTGCAGACTGCAGCAAAAGATGCATCGACAGAAACTGGCCGCTTCTGCTTTTGGCTTCACAAGAAGGCTTGGCAACTCCGCACTTTCTTTCTTTGCCTAGGAGGGACAAGAGTGGCCCCCCCACAGCTGCATGGACCACACAATCTTCCCCTTGCAGCTTATCAAAAGCCAAAAGACAGCTGGCCCAAAAGAGACTGTACAAGTGAAGAACTACTCAAAGAAAGTGCAGATTGCTTTCCCAAGCCAAGCACTCCTTTCCAAACAGGGAAAACAAGCAAACCAAGGCCTGCCACCTCCAGCACTACCTCCTTTGCCCTTGGCCATAGCACTGCAGAAGCCAAGAGATAGAGCTGCCCTGAGTCAAGCAGCCAGATGCTCTCCCAGAAGCACCAACCCTGGGCTGCCTCAAGGTGACAGGTCAGAGGCCAAGTGCGTTGGTCGCTGCCTGGAGGAAATGCCGAGCTCCTGGCAGGACTCCGGCACCCAGCATCCTCAGCCAGCAACAGCAAAGTGCTGGCTGCTGCAAAACTTGCAGCTCTGCCTTGCACTAAAGACAGCACCCCACACAACTGGCACTTACAGCTTCAGAATATCCAGCCTCTGGTGTGAGCACTGATGGAGGCTGGCGGTCATGCAGCTCAGCCTGCTCCTCTTTGGCTTCTTGTCCAGGAGCAGCGGGAGCCAGGGGAGAGACGGCTTTTGCTTCTGTCATCTGTCAGAAGAGAGGAGCATGAGGGACAGGCCATTTCCTATCATGCAGAATCTCATCTCTTTTCACATCTACCACCACCTACTAAGGAAAAATCGTCCATATTTCATGGTGACAGAGGGCTTCTAATTCACAGCTACCAAATTCAAATGGGCCAATTCAGCAGCACTCTAGATGGATACAAAGTTGATTTTCCTCCCTGGCTGCTATCAGCAAGAAGGTTGTCTTGGCAGAAGGGAGCTTTAAGTGCTTGAAAGCACTGAAATGCAAAAGTAGGAAAGCGACAGCAACGCCTTGGCTCCTGCTGCTGCAGACGTAGAAAACTGAAACTGGATCACAATCCCAGCCAGGGCTGAAAAAGGGGCAGAAAACGTTGTCCAGAAGCATCTTTGCTTGCTGCAAAAAGGAAGATGAACAGGCCTTCTCTTCTTAACAAAACTACCAGCCAACAAAGCACAAGATGGAAAGGTCACCCCCTCCAGTGTCTAAAGGCCTAGGATGCAGTGAGGGGATGTTTGGCGGTGAAACAGCCCTCGTGCTGAGCACTGTCATGCAGGGATGGATGGACGTCTGCCTGAAGGTCCCTCAAGTGCCTCCCATTGTGCAGGCAAAAGCTCCCTCAGCACCTCCTCACGGGCCTTGTGCTACACGCCCTTGCCCAGCTCCCCTGTCCTTCTGTGCACGCGCTGCAGCCCCTCAAGGAATTTCTGCTGCCCAGGGGCCCACAAGTGCACCCAGCACTGCAGCGGTGGCCGCAGCGCTGCCCAGCACAGGGCCACGCTCGCTGCCCTGCTCCTGCTGCCCCACTGCTGCTGACACAGGCCACCAGGCCCTTGGCCTTCTTGGCCACCTGGCCACAGGCTGCCTCATCTTCAGCAGCTCAAGGCCGCCAGCCCTGCGTCCCTTGGGCCCACGCAGCTCCCCCCCCACAAAAGTGCCCATGTCACTTCAGATACAGCAGGCGCCATTGCAAGATGGCCTTCCTCTTCCCAGCAACACAAGACAGCGCTCAAGGACTTGCAGCTTCACCCCCACTGCAGGCTCCAAGGCATTTGCCAAAGCTGCAGACTGCAGCAAAAGATGCATCGACAGAAACTGGCCGCTTCTGCTTTTGGCTTCACAAGAAGGCTTGGCAACTCCGCACTTTCTTTCTTTGCCTAGGAGGGACAAGAGTGGCCCCCCCACAGCTGCATGGACCACACAATCCTCCCCTTGCAGCTTATCAAAAGCCAAAAGACAGCTGGCCCAAAAGAGACTGTACAAGTGAAGAACTACTCAAGGAAAGTGCAGACCGCTTTGCCAAGCCAAGCACACCTTTCCAAACAGGGAAAACAAACAAACCAAGGCCTGGCACCTCCAGCACTACCTCCTTTGCCCTTGGCCATAGCACTGCAGAAGCCAAGAGATAGAGCTACCCTGAGTCAAGCAGCCAGATGCTCTCCCAGAAGCACCAGCCCTGGGCTGCCTCAAGGTGACAGGTCAGAGGCCAAGTGCGTTGGTCGCTGCCTGGAGGAAATGCCGAGCTCCTGGCAGGACTCTGGCACCCAGCATCCTCAGCCAGCAACAGCAAAGTGCTGGCTGCTGCAAAACTTGCAGCTCTGCCTTGCACTAAAGACAGCACCCCACACAACTGGCACTTACGGCCTCAGAATATCCAGCCTCTGGTGTGATAACTGATGGAGGCTGGCGGTCATGCAGCTCAGCCTGCTCCTCTTTGGCTTCTTGTCCAGGAGCAGCGGGAGCCAGGGGAGAGACGGCTTTTGCTTCTGTCATCTGTCAGAAGAGAGGAGCATGAGGGACAGGCCATTTCCTATCATGTAGAATCTCATTTCTTTTCACATCTACCGCCACACCTACTAAGGAAAAATCGTAACATTTCATGGTGACAGAGGGCTTCTAATTCACAGCTACCAAATTCAAATGGGCCAATTCAGCAGCACTCTAGATGGATATGAAGTTGATTTTCCTCCCTGGCTGCTATCAGCAAGAAGGTTGTCTGGCAGAAGGGAGCTTTAAGTGTTTGAAAGCACTGAAATGCAAAAGTAGGAAAGCGACAGCAATGCCTTGGCTCCTGCTGCTGCAGACGTAGAAAACTGAAACTGGATCACAATCCCAGCCAGGGCTGAAAAAGGGGCAGGAAACGTTGTCCAGAAGCATCTTTGCTTGCTGCAAAAAGGAAAATGAACAGGCCTTCTCTTCTTAACAAAACTACCAGCCAACAAAGCACAAGATGGAAAGGTCACCCCCTCCAGTGTCTAAAGGCCTAGGATGCAGTGAGGGGATGTTTGGCGGTGAAACAGCCCTCGTGCTGAGCACTGTCACGCAGGGATGGATGGACGTCTGCCTGAAGGTCCCTCAAGAGCCTCCCATTGTCCAGGCAAAAGCTCCCTCAGCACCTCCTCACGGGCCTTGTGCTACACCCCCTTGCCCAGCTCCCCTGTCCTTCTGTGCACGCGCTGCAGCCCCTCAAGGAATTTCTGCTGCCCAGGGGCCCACAAGTGCACCCAGCACTGCAGCGGTGGCCGCAGCGCTGCCCAGCACAGGGCCACGCTCGCTGCCCTGCTCCTGCTGCCCCACTGCTGCTGACACAGGCCACCAGGCCCTTGGCCTTCTTGGCCACCTGGCCACAGGCTGCCTCATCTTCAGCAGCTCAAGGCCGCCAGCCCTGCGTCCCTTGGGCCCACGCAGCTCCCCCCCCACAAAAGTGCCCATGTCACTTCAGATACAGCAGGCGCCATTGCAAGATGGCCTTCCTCTTCCCAGCAACACAAGACAGCGCTCAAGGACTTGCAGCTTCACCCCCACTGCAGGCTCCAAGGCATTTGCCAAAGCTGAAGACTGCAGCAAAAGATGCATCGACAGAAACTGGCCGCTTCTGCTTTTGGCTTCACAAGAAGGCTTGGCAACTCCGCACTTTCTTTCTTTGCCTAGGAGGGACAAGAGTGGCCCCCCCACAGCTGCATGGACCACACAATCTTCCCCTTGCAGCTTATCAAAAGCCAAAAGACAGCTGGCCCAAAAGAGACTGTACAAGTGAAGAACTACTCAAAGAAAGTGCAGATTGCTTTCCCAAGCCAAGCACTCCTTTCCAAACAGGGAAAACAAGCAAACCAAGGCCTGCCGCCTCCAGCACTACCTGCTTTGCCCTTGGCCATAGCACTGCAGAAGCCAAGAGATAGAGCTGCCCTGAGTCAAGTAGCCAGATGCTCTCCCAGAAGCACCAGCCCTGGGCTGCCTCAAGGTGACAGGTCAGAGGCCAAGTGCGTTGGTTGCTGCCTGGAGGAAATGCCGAGCTCCTGGCAGGACTCCGGCACCCAGCATCCTCAGCCAGCAACAGCAAAGTGCTGGCTGCTGCAAAACTTGCAGCTCTGCCTTGCACTAAAGACAGCACCCCACACAACTGGCACTTACAGCTTCAGAATATCCAGCCTCTGGTGTGAGCACTGATGGAGGCTGGCGGTCATGCAGCTCAGCCTGCTCCTCTTTGGCTTCTTGTCCAGGAGCAGCGGGAGCCAGGGGAGAGACGGCTTTTGCTTCTGTCATCTGTCAGAAGAGAGGAGCATGAGGGACAGGCCATTTCCTATCATGCAGAATCTCATCTCTTTTCACATCTACCACCACCTACTAAGGAAAAATCGTCCATATTTCATGGTGACAGAGGGCTTCTAATTCACAGCTACCAAATTCAAATGGGCCAATTCAGCAGCACTCTAGATGGATACAAAGTTGATTTTCCTCCCTGGCTGCTATCAGCAAGAAGGTTGTCTTGGCAGAAGGGAGCTTTAAGTGCTTGAAAGCACTGAAATGCAAAAGTAGGAAAGCGACAGCAACGCCTTGGCTCCTGCTGCTGCAGACGTAGAAAACTGAAACTGGATCACAATCCCAGCCAGGGCTGAAAAAGGGGCAGAAAACGTTGTCCAGAAGCATCTTTGCTTGCTGCAAAAAGGAAAATGAACAGGCCTTCTCTTCTTAACAAAACTACCAGCCAACAAAGCACAAGATGGAAAGGTCACCCCCTCCAGTGTCTAAAGGCCTAGGATGCAGTGAGGGGATGTTTGGCGGTGAAACAGCCCTCGTGCTGAGCACTGTCACGCAGGGATGGATGGACGTCTGCCTGAAGGTCCCTCAAGAGCCTCCCATTGTCCAGGCAAAAGCTCCCTCAGCACCTCCTCACGGGCCTTGTGCTACACGCCCTTGCCCAGCTCCCCTGTCCTTCTGTGCACGCGCTGCAGCCCCTCAAGGAATTTCTGCTGCCCAGGGGCCCACAAGTGCACCCAGCACTGCAGCGGTGGCCGCAGCGCTGCCCAGCACAGGGCCACGCTCGCTGCCCTGCTCCTGCTGCCCCACTGCTGCTGACACAGGCCACCAGGCCCTTGGCCTTCTTGGCCACCTGGCCACAGGCTGCCTCATCTTCAGCAGCTCAAGGCCGCCAGCCCTGCGTCCCTTGGGCCCACGCAGCTCCCCCCCCACAAAAGTGCCCATGTCACTTCAGATACAGCAGGCGCCATTGCAAGATGGCCTTCCTCTTCCCAGCAACACAAGACAGCGCTCAAGGACTTGCAGCTTCACCCCCACTGCAGGCTCCAAGGCATTTGCCAAAGCTGCAGACTGCAGCAAAAGATGCATCGACAGAAACTGGCCGCTTCTGCTTTTGGCTTCACAAGAAGGCTTGGCAACTCCGCACTTTCTTTCTTTGCCTAGGAGGGACAAGAGTGGCCCCCCCACAGCTGCATGGACCACACAATCCTCCCCTTGCAGCTTATCAAAAGCCAAAAGACAGCTGGCCCAAAAGAGACTGTACAAGTGAAGAACTACTCAAGGAAAGTGCAGACCGCTTTGCCAAGCCAAGCACACCTTTCCAAACAGGGAAAACAAACAAACCAAGGCCTGGCACCTCCAGCACTACCTCCTTTGCCCTTGGCCATAGCACTGCAGAAGCCAAGAGATAGAGCTACCCTGAGTCAAGCAGCCAGATGCTCTCCCAGAAGCACCAGCCCTGGGCTGCCTCAAGGTGACAGGTCAGAGGCCAAGTGCGTTGGTCGCTGCCTGGAGGAAATGCCGAGCTCCTGGCAGGACTCTGGCACCCAGCATCCTCAGCCAGACACAGCAAAGTGCTGGCTGCTGCAAAACTTGCAGCTCTGCCTTGCACTAAAGACAGCACCCCACACAACTGGCACTTACGGCCTCAGAATATCCAGCCTCTGGTGTGATAACTGATGGAGGCTGGCGGTCATGCAGCTCAGCCTGCTCCTCTTTGGCTTCTTGTCCAGGAGCAGCGGGAGCCAGGGGAGAGACGGCTTTTGCTTCTGTCATCTGTCAGAAGAGAGGAGCATGAGGGACAGGCCATTTCCTATCATGTAGAATCTCATTTCTTTTCACATCTACCGCCACACCTACTAAGGAAAAATCGTAACATTTCATGGTGACAGAGGGCTTCTAATTCACAGCTACCAAATTCAAATGGGCCAATTCAGCAGCACTCTAGATGGATATGAAGTTGATTTTCCTCCCTGGCTACTATCAGCAAGAAGGTTGTCTGGCAGAAGGGAGCTTTAAGTGTTTGAAAGCACTGAAATGCAAAAGTAGGAAAGCGACAGCAATGCCTTGGCTCCTGCTGCTGCAGACGTAGAAAACTGAAACTGGATCACAATCCCAGCCAGGGCTGAAAAAGGGGCAGGAAACGTTGTCCAGAAGCATCTTTGCTTGCTGCAAAAAGGAAAATGAACAGGCCTTCTCTTCTTAACAAAACTACCAGCCAACAAAGCACAAGATGGAAAGGTCACCCCCTCCAGTGTCTAAAGGCCTAGGATGCAGTGAGGGGATGTTTGGCGGTGAAACAGCCCTTGTGCTGAGCACTGTCACGCAGGGATGGATGGACGTCTGCCTGAAGGTCCCTCAAGAGCCTCCCATTGTCCAGGCAAAAGCTCCCTCAGCACCTCCTCACGGGCCTTGTGCTACACCCCCTTGCCCAGCTCCCCTGTCCTTCTGTGCACGCGCTGCAGCCCCTCAAGGAATTTCTGCTGCCCAGGGGCCCACAAGTGCACCCAGCACTGCAGCGGTGGCCGCAGCGCTGCCCAGCACAGGGCCACGCTCGCTGCCCTGCTCCTGCTGCCCCACTGCTGCTGACACAGGCCACCAGGCCCTTGGCCTTCTTGGCCACCTGGCCACAGGCTGCCTCATCTTCAGCAGCTCAAGGCCGCCAGCCCTGCGTCCTTTTGGCGCACGCAGCTCCCCCGCCACAAAACTGCCCATGTCACTTCAGATACAGCAGGCGCCATTGCAAGATGGCCTTCCTCTTCCCAGCAACACAAGACAGCGCTCAAGGACTTGCAGCTTCACCCCCACTGCAGGCTCCAAGGCATTTGCCAAAGCTGCAGACTGCAGCAAAAGATGCATCGACAGAAACTGGCCGCTTCTGCTTTTGGCTTCACAAGAAGGCTTGGCAACTCCGCACTTTCTTTCTTTGCCTAGGAGGGACAAGAGTGGCCCCCCCACAGCTGCATGGACCACACAATCCTCCCCTTGCAGCTTATCAAAAGCCAAAAGACAGCTGGCCCAAAAGAGACTGTACAAGTGAAGAACTACTCAAGGAAAGTGCAGACCGCTTTGCCAAGCCAAGCACACCTTTCCAAACAGGGAAAACAAACAAACCAAGGCCTGGCACCTCCAGCACTACCTCCTTTGCCCTTGGCCATAGCACTGCAGAAGCCAAGAGATAGAGCTACCCTGAGTCAAGCAGCCAGATGCTCTCCCAGAAGCACCAACCCTGGGCTGCCTCAAGGTGACAGGTCAGAGGCCAAGTGCGTTGGTCGCTGCCTGGAGGAAATGCCGAGCTCCTGGCAGGACTCCGGCACCCAGCATCCTCAGCCAGCAACAGCAAAGTGCTGGCTGCTGCAAAACTTGCAGCTCTGCCTTGCACTAAAGACAGCACCCCACACAACTGGCACTTACAGCTTCAGAATATCCAGCCTCTGGTGTGAGCACTGATGGAGGCTGGCGGTCATGCAGCTCAGCCTGCTCCTCTTTGGCTTCTTGTCCAGGAGCAGCGGGAGCCAGGGCAGAGACGGCTTTTGCTTCTGTCATCTGTCAGAAGAGAGGAGCATGAGGGACAGGCCATTTCCTATCATGTAGAATCTCATTTCTTTTCACATCTACCGCCACACCTACTAAGGAAAAATCGTAACATTTCATGGTGACAGAGGGCTTCTAATTCACAGCTACCAAATTCAAATGGGCCAATTCAGCAGCACTCTAGAGGGATATGAAGTTGATTTTCCTCCCTGGCTGCTATCAGCAAGAAGGTTGTCTGGCAGAAGGGAGCTTTAAGTGTTTGAAAGCACTGAAATGCAAAAGTAGGAAAGCGACAGCAATGCCTTGGCTCCTGCTGCTGCAGACGTAGAAAACTGAAACTGGATCACAATCCCAGCCAGGGCTGAAAAAGGGGCAGGAAACGTTGTCCAGAAGCATCTTTGCTTGCTGCAAAAAGGAAAATGAACAGGCCTTCTCTTCTTAACAAAACTACCAGCCAACAAAGCACAAGATGGAAAGGTCACCCCCTCCAGTGTCTAAAGGCCTAGGATGCAGTGAGGGGATGTTTGGCGGTGAAACAGCCCTCGTGCTGAGCACTGTCACGCAGGGATGGATGGACGTCTGCCTGAAGGTCCCTCAAGAGCCTCCCATTGTCCAGGCAAAAGCTCCCTCAGCACCTCCTCACGGGCCTTGTGCTACACCCCCTTGCCCAGCTCCCCTGTCCTTCTGTGCACGCGCTGCAGCCCCTCAAGGACTTTCTGCTGCCCAGGGGCCCACAAGTGCACCCAGCACTGCAGCGGTGGCCGCAGCGCTGCCCAGCACAGGGCCACGCTCGCTGCCCTGCTCCTGCTGCCCCACTGCTGCTGACACAGGCCACCAGGCCCTTGGCCTTCTTGGCCACCTGGCCACAGGCTGCCTCATCTTCAGCAGCTCAAGGCCGCCAGCCCTGCGTCCCTTGGGCCCACGCAGCTCCCCCCCCACAAAAGTGCCCATGTCACTTCAGATACAGCAGGCGCCATTGCAAGATGGCCTTCCTCTTCCCAGCAACACAAGACAGCGCTCAAGGACTTGCAGCTTCACCCCCACTGCAGGCTCCAAGGCATTTGCCAAAGCTGCAGACTGCAGCAAAAGATGCATCGACAGAAACTGGCCGCTTCTGCTTTTGGCTTCACAAGAAGGCTTGGCAACTCCGCACTTTCTTTCTTTGCCTAGGAGGGACAAGAGTGGCCCCCCCACAGCTGCATGGACCACACAATCTTCCCCTTGCAGCTTATCAAAAGCCAAAAGACAGCTGGCCCAAAAGAGACTGTACAAGTGAAGAACTACTCAAAGAAAGTGCAGATTGCTTTCCCAAGCCAAGCACTCCTTTCCAAACAGGGAAAACAAGCAAACCAAGGCCTGCCACCTCCAGCACTACCTCCTTTGCCCTTGGCCATAGCACTGCAGAAGCCAAGAGATAGAGCTGCCCTGAGTCAAGCAGCCAGATGCTCTCCCAGAAGCACCAACCCTGGGCTGCCTCAAGGTGACAGGTCAGAGGCCAAGTGCGTTGGTCGCTGCCTGGAGGAAATGCCGAGCTCCTGGCAGGACTCCGGCACCCAGCATCCTCAGCCAGCAACAGCAAAGTGCTGGCTGCTGCAAAACTTGCAGCTCTGCCTTGCACTAAAGACAGCACCCCACACAACTGGCACTTACAGCTTCAGAATATCCAGCCTCTGGTGTGAGCACTGATGGAGGCTGGCGGTCATGCAGCTCAGCCTGCTCCTCTTTGGCTTCTTGTCCAGGAGCAGCGGGAGCCAGGGGAGAGACGGCTTTTGCTTCTGTCATCTGTCAGAAGAGAGGAGCATGAGGGACAGGCCATTTCCTATCATGCAGAATCTCATCTCTTTTCACATCTACCACCACCTACTAAGGAAAAATCGTCCATATTTCATGGTGACAGAGGGCTTCTAATTCACAGCTACCAAATTCAAATGGGCCAATTCAGCAGCACTCTAGATGGATACAAAGTTGATTTTCCTCCCTGGCTGCTATCAGCAAGAAGGTTGTCTTGGCAGAAGGGAGCTTTAAGTGCTTGAAAGCACTGAAATGCAAAAGTAGGAAAGCGACAGCAACGCCTTGGCTCCTGCTGCTGCAGACGTAGAAAACTGAAACTGGATCACAATCCCAGCCAGGGCTGAAAAAGGGGCAGAAAACGTTGTCCAGAAGCATCTTTGCTTGCTGCAAAAAGGAAAATGAACAGGCCTTCTCTTCTTAACAAAACTACCAGCCAACAAAGCACAAGATGGAAAGGTCACCCCCTCCAGTGTCTAAAGGCCTAGGATGCAGTGAGGGGATGTTTGGCGGTGAAACAGCCCTCGTGCTGAGCACTGTCACGCAGGGATGGATGGACGTCTGCCTGAAGGTCCCTCAAGAGCCTCCCATTGTCCAGGCAAAAGCTCCCTCAGCACCTCCTCACGGGCCTTGTGCTACACGCCCTTGCCCAGCTCCCCTGTCCTTCTGTGCACGCGCTGCAGCCCCTCAAGGAATTTCTGCTGCCCAGGGGCCCACAAGTGCACCCAGCACTGCAGCGGTGGCCGCAGCGCTGCCCAGCACAGGGCCACGCTCGCTGCCCTGCTCCTGCTGCCCCACTGCTGCTGACACAGGCCACCAGGCCCTTGGCCTTCTTGGCCACCTGGCCACAGGCTGCCTCATCTTCAGCAGCTCAAGGCCGCCAGCCCTGCGTCCCTTGGGCCCACGCAGCTCCCCCCCCACAAAAGTGCCCATGTCACTTCAGATACAGCAGGCGCCATTGCAAGATGGCCTTCCTCTTCCCAGCAACACAAGACAGCGCTCAAGGACTTGCAGCTTCACCCCCACTGCAGGCTCCAAGGCATTTGCCAAAGCTGCAGACTGCAGCAAAAGATGCATCGACAGAAACTGGCCGCTTCTGCTTTTGGCTTCACAAGAAGGCTTGGCAACTCCGCACTTTCTTTCTTTGCCTAGGAGGGACAAGAGTGGCCCCCCCACAGCTGCATGGACCACACAATCTTCCCCTTGCAGCTTATCAAAAGCCAAAAGACAGCTGGCCCAAAAGAGACTGTACAAGTGAAGAACTACTCAAAGAAAGTGCAGATTGCTTTCCCAAGCCAAGCACTCCTTTCCAAACAGGGAAAACAAGCAAACCAAGGCCTGCCACCTCCAGCACTACCTCCTTTGCCCTTGGCCATAGCACTGCAGAAGCCAAGAGATAGAGCTGCCCTGAGTCAAGCAGCCAGATGCTCTCCCAGAAGCACCAACCCTGGGCTGCCTCAAGGTGACAGGTCAGAGGCCAAGTGCGTTGGTTGCTGCCTGGAGGAAATGCCGAGCTCCTGGCAGGACTCCGGCACCCAGCATCCTCAGCCAGCAACAGCAAAGTGCTGGCTGCTGCAAAACTTGCAGCTCTGCCTTGCACTAAAGACAGCACCCCACACAACTGGCACTTACAGCTTCAGAATATCCAGCCTCTGGTGTGAGCACTGATGGAGGCTGGCGGTCATGCAGCTCAGCCTGCTCCTCTTTGGCTTCTTGTCCAGGAGCAGCGGGAGCCAGGGGAGAGACGGCTTTTGCTTCTGTCATCTGTCAGAAGAGAGGAGCATGAGGGACAGGCCATTTCCTATCATGCAGAATCTCATCTCTTTTCACATCTACCACCACCTACTAAGGAAAAATCGTCCATATTTCATGGTGACAGAGGGCTTCTAATTCACAGCTACCAAATTCAAATGGGCCAATTCAGCAGCACTCTAGATGGATACAAAGTTGATTTTCCTCCCTGGCTGCTATCAGCAAGAAGGTTGTCTTGGCAGAAGGGAGCTTTAAGTGCTTGAAAGCACTGAAATGCAAAAGTAGGAAAGCGACAGCAACGCCTTGGCTCCTGCTGCTGCAGACGTAGAAAACTGAAACTGGATCACAATCCCAGCCAGGGCTGAAAAAGGGGCAGAAAACGTTGTCCAGAAGCATCTTTGCTTGCTGCAAAAAGGAAGATGAACAGGCCTTCTCTTCTTAACAAAACTACCAGCCAACAAAGCACAAGATGGAAAGGTCACCCCCTCCAGTGTCTAAAGGCCTAGGATGCAGTGAGGGGATGTTTGGCGGTGAAACAGCCCTCGTGCTGAGCACTGTCATGCAGGGATGGATGGACGTCTGCCTGAAGGTCCCTCAAGAGCCTCCCATTGTCCAGGCAAAAGCTCCCTCAGCACCTCCTCACGGGCCTTGTGCTACACGCCCTTGCCCAGCTCCCCTGTCCTTCTGTGCACGCGCTGCAGCCCCTCAAGGAATTTCTGCTGCCCAGGGGCCCACAAGTGCACCCAGCACTGCAGCGGTGGCCGCAGCGCTGCCCAGCACAGGGCCACGCTCGCTGCCCTGCTCCTGCTGCCCCACTGCTGCTGACACAGGCCACCAGGCCCTTGGCCTTCTTGGCCACCTGGCCACAGGCTGCCTCATCTTCAGCAGCTCAAGGCCGCCAGCCCTGCGTCCCTTGGGCCCACGCAGCTCCCCCCCCACAAAAGTGCCCATGTCACTTCAGATACAGCAGGCGCCATTGCAAGATGGCCTTCCTCTTCCCAGCAACACAAGACAGCGCTCAAGGACTTGCAGCTTCACCCCCACTGCAGGCTCCAAGGCATTTGCCAAAGCTGAAGACTGCAGCAAAAGATGCATCGACAGAAACTGGCCGCTTCTGCTTTTGGCTTCACAAGAAGGCTTGGCAACTCCGCACTTTCTTTCTTTGCCTAGGAGGGACAAGAGTGGCCCCCCCACAGCTGCATGGACCACACAATCCTCCCCTTGCAGCTTATCAAAAGCCAAAAGACAGCTGGCCCAAAAGAGACTGTACAAGTGAAGAACTACTCAAGGAAAGTGCAGACCGCTTTGCCAAGCCAAGCACACCTTTCCAAACAGGGAAAACAAACAAACCAAGGCCTGGCACCTCCAGCACTACCTCCTTTGCCCTTGGCCATAGCACTGCAGAAGCCAAGAGATAGAGCTACCCTGAGTCAAGCAGCCAGATGCTCTCCCAGAAGCACCAGCCCTGGGCTGCCTCAAGGTGACAGGTCAGAGGCCAAGTGCGTTGGTCGCTGCCTGGAGGAAATGCCGAGCTCCTGGCAGGACTCTGGCACCCAGCATCCTCAGCCAGCAACAGCAAAGTGCTGGCTGCTGCAAAACTTGCAGCTCTGCCTTGCACTAAAGACAGCACCCCACACAACTGGCACTTACGGCCTCAGAATATCCAGCCTCTGGTGTGATAACTGATGGAGGCTGGCGGTCATGCAGCTCAGCCTGCTCCTCTTTGGCTTCTTGTCCAGGAGCAGCGGGAGCCAGGGGAGAGACGGCTTTTGCTTCTGTCATCTGTCAGAAGAGAGGAGCATGAGGGACAGGCCATTTCCTATCATGTAGAATCTCATTTCTTTTCACATCTACCGCCACACCTACTAAGGAAAAATCGTAACATTTCATGGTGACAGAGGGCTTCTAATTCACAGCTACCAAATTCAAATGGGCCAATTCAGCAGCACTCTAGATGGATATGAAGTTGATTTTCCTCCCTGGCTGCTATCAGCAAGAAGGTTGTCTGGCAGAAGGGAGCTTTAAGTGTTTGAAAGCACTGAAATGCAAAAGTAGGAAAGCGACAGCAATGCCTTGGCTCCTGCTGCTGCAGACGTAGAAAACTGAAACTGGATCACAATCCCAGCCAGGGCTGAAAAAG
Source organism: Agelaius tricolor (assembly GCF_023055355.1). Lineage (NCBI taxonomy): Eukaryota > Metazoa > Chordata > Aves > Passeriformes > Icteridae > Agelaius > Agelaius tricolor. The sequence continues at coordinate 80,227 of NW_027269401.1, read as the reverse complement.
GGGCAGGAAACGTTGTCCAGAAGCATCTTTGCTTGCTGCAAAAAGGAAAATGAACAGGCCTTCTCTTCTTAACAAAACTACCAGCCAACAAAGCACAAGATGGAAAGGTCACCCCCTCCAGTGTCTAAAGGCCTAGGATGCAGTGAGGGGATGTTTGGCGGTGAAACAGCCCTCGTGCTGAGCACTGTCACGCAGGGATGGATGGACGTCTGCCTGAAGGTCCCTCAAGAGCCTCCCATTGTCCAGGCAAAAGCTCCCTCAGCACCTCCTCACGGGCCTTGTGCTACACCCCCTTGCCCAGCTCCCCTGTCCTTCTGTGCACGCGCTGCAGCCCCTCAAGGAATTTCTGCTGCCCAGGGGCCCACAAGTGCACCCAGCACTGCAGCGGTGGCCGCAGCGCTGCCCAGCACAGGGCCACGCTCGCTGCCCTGCTCCTGCTGCCCCACTGCTGCTGACACAGGCCACCAGGCCCTTGGCCTTCTTGGCCACCTGGCCACAGGCTGCCTCATCTTCAGCAGCTCAAGGCCGCCAGCCCTGCGTCCCTTGGGCCCACGCAGCTCCCCCCCCACAAAAGTGCCCATGTCACTTCAGATACAGCAGGCGCCATTGCAAGATGGCCTTCCTCTTCCCAGCAACACAAGACAGCGCTCAAGGACTTGCAGCTTCACCCCCACTGCAGGCTCCAAGGCATTTGCCAAAGCTGAAGACTGCAGCAAAAGATGCATCGACAGAAACTGGCCGCTTCTGCTTTTGGCTTCACAAGAAGGCTTGGCAACTCCGCACTTTCTTTCTTTGCCTAGGAGGGACAAGAGTGGCCCCCCCACAGCTGCATGGACCACACAATCTTCCCCTTGCAGCTTATCAAAAGCCAAAAGACAGCTGGCCCAAAAGAGACTGTACAAGTGAAGAACTACTCCAAGAAAGTGCAGATTGCTTTCCCAAGCCAAGCACTCCTTTCCAAACAGGGAAAACAAGCAAACCAAGGCCTGCCGCCTCCAGCACTACCTGCTTTGCCCTTGGCCATAGCACTGCAGAAGCCAAGAGATAGAGCTGCCCTGAGTCAAGTAGCCAGATGCTCTCCCAGAAGCACCAGCCCTGGGCTGCCTCAAGGTGACAGGTCAGAGGCCAAGTGCGTTGGTTGCTGCCTGGAGGAAATGCCGAGCTCCTGGCAGGACTCCGGCACCCAGCATCCTCAGCCAGCAACAGCAAAGTGCTGGCTGCTGCAAAACTTGCAGCTCTGCCTTGCACTAAAGACAGCACCCCACACAACTGGCACTTACAGCTTCAGAATATCCAGCCTCTGGTGTGAGCACTGATGGAGGCTGGCGGTCATGCAGCTCAGCCTGCTCCTCTTTGGCTTCTTGTCCAGGAGCAGCGGGAGCCAGGGGAGAGACGGCTTTTGCTTCTGTCATCTGTCAGAAGAGAGGAGCATGAGGGACAGGCCATTTCCTATCATGCAGAATCTCATCTCTTTTCACATCTACCACCACCTACTAAGGAAAAATCGTCCATATTTCATGGTGACAGAGGGCTTCTAATTCACAGCTACCAAATTCAAATGGGCCAATTCAGCAGCACTCTAGATGGATACAAAGTTGATTTTCCTCCCTGGCTGCTATCAGCAAGAAGGTTGTCTTGGCAGAAGGGAGCTTTAAGTGCTTGAAAGCACTGAAATGCAAAAGTAGGAAAGCGACAGCAACGCCTTGGCTCCTGCTGCTGCAGACGTAGAAAACTGAAACTGGATCACAATCCCAGCCAGGGCTGAAAAAGGGGCAGAAAACGTTGTCCAGAAGCATCTTTGCTTGCTGCAAAAAGGAAAATGAACAGGCCTTCTCTTCTTAACAAAACTACCAGCCAACAAAGCACAAGATGGAAAGGTCACCCCCTCCAGTGTCTAAAGGCCTAGGATGCAGTGAGGGGATGTTTGGCGGTGAAACAGCCCTCGTGCTGAGCACTGTCACGCAGGGATGGATGGACGTCTGCCTGAAGGTCCCTCAAGAGCCTCCCATTGTCCAGGCAAAAGCTCCCTCAGCACCTCCTCACGGGCCTTGTGCTACACGCCCTTGCCCAGCTCCCCTGTCCTTCTGTGCACGCGCTGCAGCCCCTCAAGGAATTTCTGCTGCCCAGGGGCCCACAAGTGCACCCAGCACTGCAGCGGTGGCCGCAGCGCTGCCCAGCACAGGGCCACGCTCGCTGCCCTGCTCCTGCTGCCCCACTGCTGCTGACACAGGCCACCAGGCCCTTGGCCTTCTTGGCCACCTGGCCACAGGCTGCCTCATCTTCAGCAGCTCAAGGCCGCCAGCCCTGCGTCCCTTGGGCCCACGCAGCTCCCCCCCCACAAAAGTGCCCATGTCACTTCAGATACAGCAGGCGCCATTGCAAGATGGCCTTCCTCTTCCCAGCAACACAAGACAGCGCTCAAGGACTTGCAGCTTCACCCCCACTGCAGGCTCCAAGGCATTTGCCAAAGCTGAAGACTGCAGCAAAAGATGCATCGACAGAAACTGGCCGCTTCTGCTTTTGGCTTCACAAGAAGGCTTGGCAACTCCGCACTTTCTTTCTTTGCCTAGGAGGGACAAGAGTGGCCCCCCCACAGCTGCATGGACCACACAATCCTCCCCTTGCAGCTTATCAAAAGCCAAAAGACAGCTGGCCCAAAAGAGACTGTACAAGTGAAGAACTACTCAAGGAAAGTGCAGACCGCTTTGCCAAGCCAAGCACACCTTTCCAAACAGGGAAAACAAACAAACCAAGGCCTGGCACCTCCAGCACTACCTCCTTTGCCCTTGGCCATAGCACTGCAGAAGCCAAGAGATAGAGCTACCCTGAGTCAAGCAGCCAGATGCTCTCCCAGAAGCACCAGCCCTGGGCTGCCTCAAGGTGACAGGTCAGAGGCCAAGTGCGTTGGTCGCTGCCTGGAGGAAATGCCGAGCTCCTGGCAGGACTCTGGCACCCAGCATCCTCAGCCAGCAACAGCAAAGTGCTGGCTGCTGCAAAACTTGCAGCTCTGCCTTGCACTAAAGACAGCACCCCACACAACTGGCACTTACGGCCTCAGAATATCCAGCCTCTGGTGTGATAACTGATGGAGGCTGGCGGTCATGCAGCTCAGCCTGCTCCTCTTTGGCTTCTTGTCCAGGAGCAGCGGGAGCCAGGGGAGAGACGGCTTTTGCTTCTGTCATCTGTCAGAAGAGAGGAGCATGAGGGACAGGCCATTTCCTATCATGTAGAATCTCATTTCTTTTCACATCTACCGCCACACCTACTAAGGAAAAATCGTAACATTTCATGGTGACAGAGGGCTTCTAATTCACAGCTACCAAATTCAAATGGGCCAATTCAGCAGCACTCTAGATGGATATGAAGTTGATTTTCCTCCCTGGCTGCTATCAGCAAGAAGGTTGTCTGGCAGAAGGGAGCTTTAAGTGTTTGAAAGCACTGAAATGCAAAAGTAGGAAAGCGACAGCAATGCCTTGGCTCCTGCTGCTGCAGACGTAGAAAACTGAAACTGGATCACAATCCCAGCCAGGGCTGAAAAAGGGGCAGGAAACGTTGTCCAGAAGCATCTTTGCTTGCTGCAAAAAGGAAAATGAACAGGCCTTCTCTTCTTAACAAAACTACCAGCCAACAAAGCACAAGATGGAAAGGTCACCCCCTCCAGTGTCTAAAGGCCTAGGATGCAGTGAGGGGATGTTTGGCGGTGAAACAGCCCTCGTGCTGAGCACTGTCACGCAGGGATGGATGGACGTCTGCCTGAAGGTCCCTCAAGAGCCTCCCATTGTCCAGGCAAAAGCTCCCTCAGCACCTCCTCACGGGCCTTGTGCTACACCCCCTTGCCCAGCTCCCCTGTCCTTCTGTGCACGCGCTGCAGCCCCTCAAGGAATTTCTGCTGCCCAGGGGCCCACAAGTGCACCCAGCACTGCAGCGGTGGCCGCAGCGCTGCCCAGCACAGGGCCACGCTCGCTGCCCTGCTCCTGCTGCCCCACTGCTGCTGACACAGGCCACCAGGCCCTTGGCCTTCTTGGCCACCTGGCCACAGGCTGCCTCATCTTCAGCAGCTCAAGGCCGCCAGCCCTGCGTCCCTTGGGCCCACGCAGCTCCCCCCCCACAAAAGTGCCCATGTCACTTCAGATACAGCAGGCGCCATTGCAAGATGGCCTTCCTCTTCCCAGCAACACAAGACAGCGCTCAAGGACTTGCAGCTTCACCCCCACTGCAGGCTCCAAGGCATTTGCCAAAGCTGAAGACTGCAGCAAAAGATGCATCGACAGAAACTGGCCGCTTCTGCTTTTGGCTTCACAAGAAGGCTTGGCAACTCCGCACTTTCTTTCTTTGCCTAGGAGGGACAAGAGTGGCCCCCCCACAGCTGCATGGACCACACAATCTTCCCCTTGCAGCTTATCAAAAGCCAAAAGACAGCTGGCCCAAAAGAGACTGTACAAGTGAAGAACTACTCCAAGAAAGTGCAGATTGCTTTCCCAAGCCAAGCACTCCTTTCCAAACAGGGAAAACAAGCAAACCAAGGCCTGCCGCCTCCAGCACTACCTGCTTTGCCCTTGGCCATAGCACTGCAGAAGCCAAGAGATAGAGCTGCCCTGAGTCAAGTAGCCAGATGCTCTCCCAGAAGCACCAGCCCTGGGCTGCCTCAAGGTGACAGGTCAGAGGCCAAGTGCGTTGGTTGCTGCCTGGAGGAAATGCCGAGCTCCTGGCAGGACTCCGGCACCCAGCATCCTCAGCCAGCAACAGCAAAGTGCTGGCTGCTGCAAAACTTGCAGCTCTGCCTTGCACTAAAGACAGCACCCCACACAACTGGCACTTACAGCTTCAGAATATCCAGCCTCTGGTGTGAGCACTGATGGAGGCTGGCGGTCATGCAGCTCAGCCTGCTCCTCTTTGGCTTCTTGTCCAGGAGCAGCGGGAGCCAGGGGAGAGACGGCTTTTGCTTCTGTCATCTGTCAGAAGAGAGGAGCATGAGGGACAGGCCATTTCCTATCATGCAGAATCTCATCTCTTTTCACATCTACCACCACCTACTAAGGAAAAATCGTCCATATTTCATGGTGACAGAGGGCTTCTAATTCACAGCTACCAAATTCAAATGGGCCAATTCAGCAGCACTCTAGATGGATACAAAGTTGATTTTCCTCCCTGGCTGCTATCAGCAAGAAGGTTGTCTTGGCAGAAGGGAGCTTTAAGTGCTTGAAAGCACTGAAATGCAAAAGTAGGAAAGCGACAGCAACGCCTTGGCTCCTGCTGCTGCAGACGTAGAAAACTGAAACTGGATCACAATCCCAGCCAGGGCTGAAAAAGGGGCAGAAAACGTTGTCCAGAAGCATCTTTGCTTGCTGCAAAAAGGAAAATGAACAGGCCTTCTCTTCTTAACAAAACTACCAGCCAACAAAGCACAAGATGGAAAGGTCACCCCCTCCAGTGTCTAAAGGCCTAGGATGCAGTGAGGGGATGTTTGGCGGTGAAACAGCCCTCGTGCTGAGCACTGTCACGCAGGGATGGATGGACGTCTGCCTGAAGGTCCCTCAAGAGCCTCCCATTGTCCAGGCAAAAGCTCCCTCAGCACCTCCTCACGGGCCTTGTGCTACACGCCCTTGCCCAGCTCCCCTGTCCTTCTGTGCACGCGCTGCAGCCCCTCAAGGAATTTCTGCTGCCCAGGGGCCCACAAGTGCACCCAGCACTGCAGCGGTGGCCGCAGCGCTGCCCAGCACAGGGCCACGCTCGCTGCCCTGCTCCTGCTGCCCCACTGCTGCTGACACAGGCCACCAGGCCCTTGGCCTTCTTGGCCACCTGGCCACAGGCTGCCTCATCTTCAGCAGCTCAAGGCCGCCAGCCCTGCGTCCCTTGGGCCCACGCAGCTCCCCCCCCACAAAAGTGCCCATGTCACTTCAGATACAGCAGGCGCCATTGCAAGATGGCCTTCCTCTTCCCAGCAACACAAGACAGCGCTCAAGGACTTGCAGCTTCACCCCCACTGCAGGCTCCAAGGCATTTGCCAAAGCTGCAGACTGCAGCAAAAGATGCATCGACAGAAACTGGCCGCTTCTGCTTTTGGCTTCACAAGAAGGCTTGGCAACTCCGCACTTTCTTTCTTTGCCTAGGAGGGACAAGAGTGGCCCCCCCACAGCTGCATGGACCACACAATCCTCCCCTTGCAGCTTATCAAAAGCCAAAAGACAGCTGGCCCAAAAGAGACTGTACAAGTGAAGAACTACTCAAGGAAAGTGCAGACCGCTTTGCCAAGCCAAGCACACCTTTCCAAACAGGGAAAACAAACAAACCAAGGCCTGGCACCTCCAGCACTACCTCCTTTGCCCTTGGCCATAGCACTGCAGAAGCCAAGAGATAGAGCTACCCTGAGTCAAGCAGCCAGATGCTCTCCCAGAAGCACCAGCCCTGGGCTGCCTCAAGGTGACAGGTCAGAGGCCAAGTGCGTTGGTCGCTGCCTGGAGGAAATGCCGAGCTCCTGGCAGGACTCTGGCACCCAGCATCCTCAGCCAGACACAGCAAAGTGCTGGCTGCTGCAAAACTTGCAGCTCTGCCTTGCACTAAAGACAGCACCCCACACAACTGGCACTTACGGCCTCAGAATATCCAGCCTCTGGTGTGATAACTGATGGAGGCTGGCGGTCATGCAGCTCAGCCTGCTCCTCTTTGGCTTCTTGTCCAGGAGCAGCGGGAGCCAGGGGAGAGACGGCTTTTGCTTCTGTCATCTGTCAGAAGAGAGGAGCATGAGGGACAGGCCATTTCCTATCATGTAGAATCTCATTTCTTTTCACATCTACCGCCACACCTACTAAGGAAAAATCGTAACATTTCATGGTGACAGAGGGCTTCTAATTCACAGCTACCAAATTCAAATGGGCCAATTCAGCAGCACTCTAGATGGATATGAAGTTGATTTTCCTCCCTGGCTACTATCAGCAAGAAGGTTGTCTGGCAGAAGGGAGCTTTAAGTGTTTGAAAGCACTGAAATGCAAAAGTAGGAAAGCGACAGCAATGCCTTGGCTCCTGCTGCTGCAGACGTAGAAAACTGAAACTGGATCACAATCCCAGCCAGGGCTGAAAAAGGGGCAGGAAACGTTGTCCAGAAGCATCTTTGCTTGCTGCAAAAAGGAAAATGAACAGGCCTTCTCTTCTTAACAAAACTACCAGCCAACAAAGCACAAGATGGAAAGGTCACCCCCTCCAGTGTCTAAAGGCCTAGGATGCAGTGAGGGGATGTTTGGCGGTGAAACAGCCCTCGTGCTGAGCACTGTCACGCAGGGATGGATGGACGTCTGCCTGAAGGTCCCTCAAGAGCCTCCCATTGTCCAGGCAAAAGCTCCCTCAGCACCTCCTCACGGGCCTTGTGCTACACCCCCTTGCCCAGCTCCCCTGTCCTTCTGTGCACGCGCTGCAGCCCCTCAAGGAATTTCTGCTGCCCAGGGGCCCACAAGTGCACCCAGCACTGCAGCGGTGGCCGCAGCGCTGCCCAGCACAGGGCCACGCTCGCTGCCCTGCTCCTGCTGCCCCACTGCTGCTGACACAGGCCACCAGGCCCTTGGCCTTCTTGGCCACCTGGCCACAGGCTGCCTCATCTTCAGCAGCTCAAGGCCGCCAGCCCTGCGTCCCTTGGGCCCACGCAGCTCCCCCCCCACAAAAGTGCCCATGTCACTTCAGATACAGCAGGCGCCATTGCAAGATGGCCTTCCTCTTCCCAGCAACACAAGACAGCGCTCAAGGACTTGCAGCTTCACCCCCACTGCAGGCTCCAAGGCATTTGCCAAAGCTGCAGACTGCAGCAAAAGATGCATCGACAGAAACTGGCCGCTTCTGCTTTTGGCTTCACAAGAAGGCTTGGCAACTCCGCACTTTCTTTCTTTGCCTAGGAGGGACAAGAGTGGCCCCCCCACAGCTGCATGGACCACACAATCTTCCCCTTGCAGCTTATCAAAAGCCAAAAGACAGCTGGCCCAAAAGAGACTGTACAAGTGAAGAACTACTCCAAGAAAGTGCAGATTGCTTTCCCAAGCCAAGCACTCCTTTCCAAACAGGGAAAACAAGCAAACCAAGGCCTGCCACCTCCAGCACTACCTCCTTTGCCCTTGGCCATAGCACTGCAGAAGCCAAGAGATAGAGCTGCCCTGAGTCAAGCAGCCAGATGCTCTCCCAGAAGCACCAACCCTGGGCTGCCTCAAGGTGACAGGTCAGAGGCCAAGTGCGTTGGTCGCTGCCTGGAGGAAATGCCGAGCTCCTGGCAGGACTCCGGCACCCAGCATCCTCAGCCAGCAACAGCAAAGTGCTGGCTGCTGCAAAACTTGCAGCTCTGCCTTGCACTAAAGACAGCACCCCACACAACTGGCACTTACAGCTTCAGAATATCCAGCCTCTGGTGTGAGCACTGATGGAGGCTGGCGGTCATGCAGCTCAGCCTGCTCCTCTTTGGCTTCTTGTCCAGGAGCAGCGGGAGCCAGGGGAGAGACGGCTTTTGCTTCTGTCATCTGTCAGAAGAGAGGAGCATGAGGGACAGGCCATTTCCTATCATGCAGAATCTCATCTCTTTTCACATCTACCACCACCTACTAAGGAAAAATCGTCCATATTTCATGGTGACAGAGGGCTTCTAATTCACAGCTACCAAATTCAAATGGGCCAATTCAGCAGCACTCTAGATGGATACAAAGTTGATTTTCCTCCCTGGCTGCTATCAGCAAGAAGGTTGTCTTGGCAGAAGGGAGCTTTAAGTGCTTGAAAGCACTGAAATGCAAAAGTAGGAAAGCGACAGCAACGCCTTGGCTCCTGCTGCTGCAGACGTAGAAAACTGAAACTGGATCACAATCCCAGCCAGGGCTGAAAAAGGGGCAGAAAACGTTGTCCAGAAGCATCTTTGCTTGCTGCAAAAAGGAAAATGAACAGGCCTTCTCTTCTTAACAAAACTACCAGCCAACAAAGCACAAGATGGAAAGGTCACCCCCTCCAGTGTCTAAAGGCCTAGGATGCAGTGAGGGGATGTTTGGCGGTGAAACAGCCCTCGTGCTGAGCACTGTCACGCAGGGATGGATGGACGTCTGCCTGAAGGTCCCTCAAGAGCCTCCCATTGTCCAGGCAAAAGCTCCCTCAGCACCTCCTCACGGGCCTTGTGCTACACGCCCTTGCCCAGCTCCCCTGTCCTTCTGTGCACGCGCTGCAGCCCCTCAAGGAATTTCTGCTGCCCAGGGGCCCACAAGTGCACCCAGCACTGCAGCGGTGGCCGCAGCGCTGCCCAGCACAGGGCCACGCTCGCTGCCCTGCTCCTGCTGCCCCACTGCTGCTGACACAGGCCACCAGGCCCTTGGCCTTCTTGGCCACCTGGCCACAGGCTGCCTCATCTTCAGCAGCTCAAGGCCGCCAGCCCTGCGTCCCTTGGGCCCACGCAGCTCCCCCCCCACAAAAGTGCCCATGTCACTTCAGATACAGCAGGCGCCATTGCAAGATGGCCTTCCTCTTCCCAGCAACACAAGACAGCGCTCAAGGACTTGCAGCTTCACCCCCACTGCAGGCTCCAAGGCATTTGCCAAAGCTGCAGACTGCAGCAAAAGATGCATCGACAGAAACTGGCCGCTTCTGCTTTTGGCTTCACAAGAAGGCTTGGCAACTCCGCACTTTCTTTCTTTGCCTAGGAGGGACAAGAGTGGCCCCCCCACAGCTGCATGGACCACACAATCTTCCCCTTGCAGCTTATCAAAAGCCAAAAGACAGCTGGCCCAAAAGAGACTGTACAAGTGAAGAACTACTCAAAGAAAGTGCAGATTGCTTTCCCAAGCCAAGCACTCCTTTCCAAACAGGGAAAACAAGCAAACCAAGGCCTGCCACCTCCAGCACTACCTCCTTTGCCCTTGGCCATAGCACTGCAGAAGCCAAGAGATAGAGCTGCCCTGAGTCAAGCAGCCAGATGCTCTCCCAGAAGCACCAACCCTGGGCTGCCTCAAGGTGACAGGTCAGAGGCCAAGTGCGTTGGTCGCTGCCTGGAGGAAATGCCGAGCTCCTGGCAGGACTCCGGCACCCAGCATCCTCAGCCAGCAACAGCAAAGTGCTGGCTGCTGCAAAACTTGCAGCTCTGCCTTGCACTAAAGACAGCACCCCACACAACTGGCACTTACAGCTTCAGAATATCCAGCCTCTGGTGTGAGCACTGATGGAGGCTGGCGGTCATGCAGCTCAGCCTGCTCCTCTTTGGCTTCTTGTCCAGGAGCAGCGGGAGCCAGGGGAGAGACGGCTTTTGCTTCTGTCATCTGTCAGAAGAGAGGAGCATGAGGGACAGGCCATTTCCTATCATGCAGAATCTCATCTCTTTTCACATCTACCACCACCTACTAAGGAAAAATCGTCCATATTTCATGGTGACAGAGGGCTTCTAATTCACAGCTACCAAATTCAAATGGGCCAATTCAGCAGCACTCTAGATGGATACAAAGTTGATTTTCCTCCCTGGCTGCTATCAGCAAGAAGGTTGTCTTGGCAGAAGGGAGCTTTAAGTGCTTGAAAGCACTGAAATGCAAAAGTAGGAAAGCGACAGCAACGCCTTGGCTCCTGCTGCTGCAGACGTAGAAAACTGAAACTGGATCACAATCCCAGCCAGGGCTGAAAAAGGGGCAGAAAACGTTGTCCAGAAGCATCTTTGCTTGCTGCAAAAAGGAAGATGAACAGGCCTTCTCTTCTTAACAAAACTACCAGCCAACAAAGCACAAGATGGAAAGGTCACCCCCTCCAGTGTCTAAAGGCCTAGGATGCAGTGAGGGGATGTTTGGCGGTGAAACAGCCCTCGTGCTGAGCACTGTCATGCAGGGATGGATGGACGTCTGCCTGAAGGTCCCTCAAGAGCCTCCCATTGTCCAGGCAAAAGCTCCCTCAGCACCTCCTCACGGGCCTTGTGCTACACGCCCTTGCCCAGCTCCCCTGTCCTTCTGTGCACGCGCTGCAGCCCCTCAAGGAATTTCTGCTGCCCAGGGGCCCACAAGTGCACCCAGCACTGCAGCGGTGGCCGCAGCGCTGCCCAGCACAGGGCCACGCTCGCTGCCCTGCTCCTGCTGCCCCACTGCTGCTGACACAGGCCACCAGGCCCTTGGCCTTCTTGGCCACCTGGCCACAGGCTGCCTCATCTTCAGCAGCTCAAGGCCGCCAGCCCTGCGTCCCTTGGGCCCACGCAGCTCCCCCCCCACAAAAGTGCCCATGTCACTTCAGATACAGCAGGCGCCATTGCAAGATGGCCTTCCTCTTCCCAGCAACACAAGACAGCGCTCAAGGACTTGCAGCTTCACCCCCACTGCAGGCTCCAAGGCATTTGCCAAAGCTGCAGACTGCAGCAAAAGATGCATCGACAGAAACTGGCCGCTTCTGCTTTTGGCTTCACAAGAAGGCTTGGCAACTCCGCACTTTCTTTCTTTGCCTAGGAGGGACAAGAGTGGCCCCCCCACAGCTGCATGGACCACACAATCCTCCCCTTGCAGCTTATCAAAAGCCAAAAGACAGCTGGCCCAAAAGAGACTGTACAAGTGAAGAACTACTCAAGGAAAGTGCAGACCGCTTTGCCAAGCCAAGCACACCTTTCCAAACAGGGAAAACAAACAAACCAAGGCCTGGCACCTCCAGCACTACCTCCTTTGCCCTTGGCCATAGCACTGCAGAAGCCAAGAGATAGAGCTACCCTGAGTCAAGCAGCCAGATGCTCTCCCAGAAGCACCAGCCCTGGGCTGCCTCAAGGTGACAGGTCAGAGGCCAAGTGCGTTGGTCGCTGCCTGGAGGAAATGCCGAGCTCCTGGCAGGACTCTGGCACCCAGCATCCTCAGCCAGCAACAGCAAAGTGCTGGCTGCTGCAAAACTTGCAGCTCTGCCTTGCACTAAAGACAGCACCCCACACAACTGGCACTTACGGCCTCAGAATATCCAGCCTCTGGTGTGATAACTGATGGAGGCTGGCGGTCATGCAGCTCAGCCTGCTCCTCTTTGGCTTCTTGTCCAGGAGCAGCGGGAGCCAGGGGAGAGACGGCTTTTGCTTCTGTCATCTGTCAGAAGAGAGGAGCATGAGGGACAGGCCATTTCCTATCATGTAGAATCTCATTTCTTTTCACATCTACCGCCACACCTACTAAGGAAAAATCGTAACATTTCATGGTGACAGAGGGCTTCTAATTCACAGCTACCAAATTCAAATGGGCCAATTCAGCAGCACTCTAGATGGATATGAAGTTGATTTTCCTCCCTGGCTGCTATCAGCAAGAAGGTTGTCTGGCAGAAGGGAGCTTTAAGTGTTTGAAAGCACTGAAATGCAAAAGTAGGAAAGCGACAGCAATGCCTTGGCTCCTGCTGCTGCAGACGTAGAAAACTGAAACTGGATCACAATCCCAGCCAGGGCTGAAAAAGGGGCAGGAAACGTTGTCCAGAAGCATCTTTGCTTGCTGCAAAAAGGAAAATGAACAGGCCTTCTCTTCTTAACAAAACTACCAGCCAACAAAGCACAAGATGGAAAGGTCACCCCCTCCAGTGTCTAAAGGCCTAGGATGCAGTGAGGGGATGTTTGGCGGTGAAACAGCCCTCGTGCTGAGCACTGTCACGCAGGGATGGATGGACGTCTGCCTGAAGGTCCCTCAAGAGCCTCCCATTGTCCAGGCAAAAGCTCCCTCAGCACCTCCTCACGGGCCTTGTGCTACACCCCCTTGCCCAGCTCCCCTGTCCTTCTGTGCACGCGCTGCAGCCCCTCAAGGAATTTCTGCTGCCCAGGGGCCCACAAGTGCACCCAGCACTGCAGCGGTGGCCGCAGCGCTGCCCAGCACAGGGCCACGCTCGCTGCCCTGCTCCTGCTGCCCCACTGCTGCTGACACAGGCCACCAGGCCCTTGGCCTTCTTGGCCACCTGGCCACAGGCTGCCTCATCTTCAGCAGCTCAAGGCCGCCAGCCCTGCGTCCCTTGGGCCCACGCAGCTCCCCCCCCACAAAAGTGCCCATGTCACTTCAGATACAGCAGGCGCCATTGCAAGATGGCCTTCCTCTTCCCAGCAACACAAGACAGCGCTCAAGGACTTGCAGCTTCACCCCCACTGCAGGCTCCAAGGCATTTGCCAAAGCTGCAGACTGCAGCAAAAGATGCATCGACAGAAACTGGCCGCTTCTGCTTTTGGCTTCACAAGAAGGCTTGGCAACTCCGCACTTTCTTTCTTTGCCTAGGAGGGACAAGAGTGGCCCCCCCACAGCTGCATGGACCACACAATCTTCCCCTTGCAGCTTATCAAAAGCCAAAAGACAGCTGGCCCAAAAGAGACTGTACAAGTGAAGAACTACTCCAAGAAAGTGCAGATTGCTTTCCCAAGCCAAGCACTCCTTTCCAAACAGGGAAAACAAGCAAACCAAGGCCTGCCGCCTCCAGCACTACCTGCTTTGCCCTTGGCCATAGCACTGCAGAAGCCAAGAGATAGAGCTGCCCTGAGTCAAGTAGCCAGATGCTCTCCCAGAAGCACCAGCCCTGGGCTGCCTCAAGGTGACAGGTCAGAGGCCAAGTGCGTTGGTTGCTGCCTGGAGGAAATGCCGAGCTCCTGGCAGGACTCCGGCACCCAGCATCCTCAGCCAGCAACAGCAAAGTGCTGGCTGCTGCAAAACTTGCAGCTCTGCCTTGCACTAAAGACAGCACCCCACACAACTGGCACTTACAGCTTCAGAATATCCAGCCTCTGGTGTGAGCACTGATGGAGGCTGGCGGTCATGCAGCTCAGCCTGCTCCTCTTTGGCTTCTTGTCCAGGAGCAGCGGGAGCCAGGGGAGAGACGGCTTTTGCTTCTGTCATCTGTCAGAAGAGAGGAGCATGAGGGACAGGCCATTTCCTATCATGCAGAATCTCATCTCTTTTCACATCTACCACCACCTACTAAGGAAAAATCGTCCATATTTCATGGTGACAGAGGGCTTCTAATTCACAGCTACCAAATTCAAATGGGCCAATTCAGCAGCACTCTAGATGGATACAAAGTTGATTTTCCTCCCTGGCTGCTATCAGCAAGAAGGTTGTCTTGGCAGAAGGGAGCTTTAAGTGCTTGAAAGCACTGAAATGCAAAAGTAGGAAAGCGACAGCAACGCCTTGGCTCCTGCTGCTGCAGACGTAGAAAACTGAAACTGGATCACAATCCCAGCCAGGGCTGAAAAAGGGGCAGAAAACGTTGTCCAGAAGCATCTTTGCTTGCTGCAAAAAGGAAAATGAACAGGCCTTCTCTTCTTAACAAAACTACCAGCCAACAAAGCACAAGATGGAAAGGTCACCCCCTCCAGTGTCTAAAGGCCTAGGATGCAGTGAGGGGATGTTTGGCGGTGAAACAGCCCTCGTGCTGAGCACTGTCACGCAGGGATGGATGGACGTCTGCCTGAAGGTCCCTCAAGAGCCTCCCATTGTCCAGGCAAAAGCTCCCTCAGCACCTCCTCACGGGCCTTGTGCTACACGCCCTTGCCCAGCTCCCCTGTCCTTCTGTGCACGCGCTGCAGCCCCTCAAGGAATTTCTGCTGCCCAGGGGCCCACAAGTGCACCCAGCACTGCAGCGGTGGCCGCAGCGCTGCCCAGCACAGGGCCACGCTCGCTGCCCTGCTCCTGCTGCCCCACTGCTGCTGACACAGGCCACCAGGCCCTTGGCCTTCTTGGCCACCTGGCCACAGGCTGCCTCATCTTCAGCAGCTCAAGGCCGCCAGCCCTGCGTCCCTTGGGCCCACGCAGCTCCCCCCCCACAAAAGTGCCCATGTCACTTCAGATACAGCAGGCGCCATTGCAAGATGGCCTTCCTCTTCCCAGCAACACAAGACAGCGCTCAAGGACTTGCAGCTTCACCCCCACTGCAGGCTCCAAGGCATTTGCCAAAGCTGCAGACTGCAGCAAAAGATGCATCGACAGAAACTGGCCGCTTCTGCTTTTGGCTTCACAAGAAGGCTTGGCAACTCCGCACTTTCTTTCTTTGCCTAGGAGGGACAAGAGTGGCCCCCCCACAGCTGCATGGACCACACAATCCTCCCCTTGCAGCTTATCAAAAGCCAAAAGACAGCTGGCCCAAAAGAGACTGTACAAGTGAAGAACTACTCAAGGAAAGTGCAGACCGCTTTGCCAAGCCAAGCACACCTTTCCAAACAGGGAAAACAAACAAACCAAGGCCTGGCACCTCCAGCACTACCTCCTTTGCCCTTGGCCATAGCACTGCAGAAGCCAAGAGATAGAGCTACCCTGAGTCAAGCAGCCAGATGCTCTCCCAGAAGCACCAGCCCTGGGCTGCCTCAAGGTGACAGGTCAGAGGCCAAGTGCGTTGGTCGCTGCCTGGAGGAAATGCCGAGCTCCTGGCAGGACTCTGGCACCCAGCATCCTCAGCCAGACACAGCAAAGTGCTGGCTGCTGCAAAACTTGCAGCTCTGCCTTGCACTAAAGACAGCACCCCACACAACTGGCACTTACGGCCTCAGAATATCCAGCCTCTGGTGTGATAACTGATGGAGGCTGGCGGTCATGCAGCTCAGCCTGCTCCTCTTTGGCTTCTTGTCCAGGAGCAGCGGGAGCCAGGGGAGAGACGGCTTTTGCTTCTGTCATCTGTCAGAAGAGAGGAGCATGAGGGACAGGCCATTTCCTATCATGTAGAATCTCATTTCTTTTCACATCTACCGCCACACCTACTAAGGAAAAATCGTAACATTTCATGGTGACAGAGGGCTTCTAATTCACAGCTACCAAATTCAAATGGGCCAATTCAGCAGCACTCTAGATGGATATGAAGTTGATTTTCCTCCCTGGCTACTATCAGCAAGAAGGTTGTCTGGCAGAAGGGAGCTTTAAGTGTTTGAAAGCACTGAAATGCAAAAGTAGGAAAGCGACAGCAATGCCTTGGCTCCTGCTGCTGCAGACGTAGAAAACTGAAACTGGATCACAATCCCAGCCAGGGCTGAAAAAGGGGCAGGAAACGTTGTCCAGAAGCATCTTTGCTTGCTGCAAAAAGGAAAATGAACAGGCCTTCTCTTCTTAACAAAACTACCAGCCAACAAAGCACAAGATGGAAAGGTCACCCCCTCCAGTGTCTAAAGGCCTAGGATGCAGTGAGGGGATGTTTGGCGGTGAAACAGCCCTCGTGCTGAGCACTGTCACGCAGGGATGGATGGACGTCTGCCTGAAGGTCCCTCAAGAGCCTCCCATTGTCCAGGCAAAAGCTCCCTCAGCACCTCCTCACGGGCCTTGTGCTACACCCCCTTGCCCAGCTCCCCTGTCCTTCTGTGCACGCGCTGCAGCCCCTCAAGGAATTTCTGCTGCCCAGGGGCCCACAAGTGCACCCAGCACTGCAGCGGTGGCCGCAGCGCTGCCCAGCACAGGGCCACGCTCGCTGCCCTGCTCCTGCTGCCCCACTGCTGCTGACACAGGCCACCAGGCCCTTGGCCTTCTTGGCCACCTGGCCACAGGCTGCCTCATCTTCAGCAGCTCAAGGCCGCCAGCCCTGCGTCCCTTGGGCCCACGCAGCTCCCCCCCCACAAAAGTGCCCATGTCACTTCAGATACAGCAGGCGCCATTGCAAGATGGCCTTCCTCTTCCCAGCAACACAAGACAGCGCTCAAGGACTTGCAGCTTCACCCCCACTGCAGGCTCCAAGGCATTTGCCAAAGCTGCAGACTGCAGCAAAAGATGCATCGACAGAAACTGGCCGCTTCTGCTTTTGGCTTCACAAGAAGGCTTGGCAACTCCGCACTTTCTTTCTTTGCCTAGGAGGGACAAGAGTGGCCCCCCCACAGCTGCATGGACCACACAATCTTCCCCTTGCAGCTTATCAAAAGCCAAAAGACAGCTGGCCCAAAAGAGACTGTACAAGTGAAGAACTACTCCAAGAAAGTGCAGATTGCTTTCCCAAGCCAAGCACTCCTTTCCAAACAGGGAAAACAAGCAAACCAAGGCCTGCCACCTCCAGCACTACCTCCTTTGCCCTTGGCCATAGCACTGCAGAAGCCAAGAGATAGAGCTGCCCTGAGTCAAGCAGCCAGATGCTCTCCCAGAAGCACCAACCCTGGGCTGCCTCAAGGTGACAGGTCAGAGGCCAAGTGCGTTGGTCGCTGCCTGGAGGAAATGCCGAGCTCCTGGCAGGACTCCGGCACCCAGCATCCTCAGCCAGCAACAGCAAAGTGCTGGCTGCTGCAAAACTTGCAGCTCTGCCTTGCACTAAAGACAGCACCCCACACAACTGGCACTTACAGCTTCAGAATATCCAGCCTCTGGTGTGAGCACTGATGGAGGCTGGCGGTCATGCAGCTCAGCCTGCTCCTCTTTGGCTTCTTGTCCAGGAGCAGCGGGAGCCAGGGGAGAGACGGCTTTTGCTTCTGTCATCTGTCAGAAGAGAGGAGCATGAGGGACAGGCCATTTCCTATCATGCAGAATCTCATCTCTTTTCACATCTACCACCACCTACTAAGGAAAAATCGTCCATATTTCATGGTGACAGAGGGCTTCTAATTCACAGCTACCAAATTCAAATGGGCCAATTCAGCAGCACTCTAGATGGATACAAAGTTGATTTTCCTCCCTGGCTGCTATCAGCAAGAAGGTTGTCTTGGCAGAAGGGAGCTTTAAGTGCTTGAAAGCACTGAAATGCAAAAGTAGGAAAGCGACAGCAACGCCTTGGCTCCTGCTGCTGCAGACGTAGAAAACTGAAACTGGATCACAATCCCAGCCAGGGCTGAAAAAGGGGCAGAAAACGTTGTCCAGAAGCATCTTTGCTTGCTGCAAAAAGGAAAATGAACAGGCCTTCTCTTCTTAACAAAACTACCAGCCAACAAAGCACAAGATGGAAAGGTCACCCCCTCCAGTGTCTAAAGGCCTAGGATGCAGTGAGGGGATGTTTGGCGGTGAAACAGCCCTCGTGCTGAGCACTGTCACGCAGGGATGGATGGACGTCTGCCTGAAGGTCCCTCAAGAGCCTCCCATTGTCCAGGCAAAAGCTCCCTCAGCACCTCCTCACGGGCCTTGTGCTACACGCCCTTGCCCAGCTCCCCTGTCCTTCTGTGCACGCGCTGCAGCCCCTCAAGGAATTTCTGCTGCCCAGGGGCCCACAAGTGCACCCAGCACTGCAGCGGTGGCCGCAGCGCTGCCCAGCACAGGGCCACGCTCGCTGCCCTGCTCCTGCTGCCCCACTGCTGCTGACACAGGCCACCAGGCCCTTGGCCTTCTTGGCCACCTGGCCACAGGCTGCCTCATCTTCAGCAGCTCAAGGCCGCCAGCCCTGCGTCCCTTGGGCCCACGCAGCTCCCCCCCCACAAAAGTGCCCATGTCACTTCAGATACAGCAGGCGCCATTGCAAGATGGCCTTCCTCTTCCCAGCAACACAAGACAGCGCTCAAGGACTTGCAGCTTCACCCCCACTGCAGGCTCCAAGGCATTTGCCAAAGCTGCAGACTGCAGCAAAAGATGCATCGACAGAAACTGGCCGCTTCTGCTTTTGGCTTCACAAGAAGGCTTGGCAACTCCGCACTTTCTTTCTTTGCCTAGGAGGGACAAGAGTGGCCCCCCCACAGCTGCATGGACCACACAATCTTCCCCTTGCAGCTTATCAAAAGCCAAAAGACAGCTGGCCCAAAAGAGACTGTACAAGTGAAGAACTACTCCAAGAAAGTGCAGATTGCTTTCCCAAGCCAAGCACTCCTTTCCAAACAGGGAAAACAAGCAAACCAAGGCCTGCCACCTCCAGCACTACCTCCTTTGCCCTTGGCCATAGCACTGCAGAAGCCAAGAGATAGAGCTGCCCTGAGTCAAGCAGCCAGATGCTCTCCCAGAAGCACCAACCCTGGGCTGCCTCAAGGTGACAGGTCAGAGGCCAAGTGCGTTGGTCGCTGCCTGGAGGAAATGCCGAGCTCCTGGCAGGACTCCGGCACCCAGCATCCTCAGCCAGCAACAGCAAAGTGCTGGCTGCTGCAAAACTTGCAGCTCTGCCTTGCACTAAAGACAGCACCCCACACAACTGGCACTTACAGCTTCAGAATATCCAGCCTCTGGTGTGAGCACTGATGGAGGCTGGCGGTCATGCAGCTCAGCCTGCTCCTCTTTGGCTTCTTGTCCAGGAGCAGCGGGAGCCAGGGGAGAGACGGCTTTTGCTTCTGTCATCTGTCAGAAGAGAGGAGCATGAGGGACAGGCCATTTCCTATCATGCAGAATCTCATCTCTTTTCACATCTACCACCACCTACTAAGGAAAAATCGTCCATATTTCATGGTGACAGAGGGCTTCTAATTCACAGCTACCAAATTCAAATGGGCCAATTCAGCAGCACTCTAGATGGATACAAAGTTGATTTTCCTCCCTGGCTGCTATCAGCAAGAAGGTTGTCTTGGCAGAAGGGAGCTTTAAGTGCTTGAAAGCACTGAAATGCAAAAGTAGGAAAGCGACAGCAACGCCTTGGCTCCTGCTGCTGCAGACGTAGAAAACTGAAACTGGATCACAATCCCAGCCAGGGCTGAAAAAGGGGCAGAAAACGTTGTCCAGAAGCATCTTTGCTTGCTGCAAAAAGGAAAATGAACAGGCCTTCTCTTCTTAACAAAACTACCAGCCAACAAAGCACAAGATGGAAAGGTCACCCCCTCCAGTGTCTAAAGGCCTAGGATGCAGTGAGGGGATGTTTGGCGGTGAAACAGCCCTCGTGCTGAGCACTGTCACGCAGGGATGGATGGACGTCTGCCTGAAGGTCCCTCAAGAGCCTCCCATTGTCCAGGCAAAAGCTCCCTCAGCACCTCCTCACGGGCCTTGTGCTACACGCCCTTGCCCAGCTCCCCTGTCCTTCTGTGCACGCGCTGCAGCCCCTCAAGGAATTTCTGCTGCCCAGGGGCCCACAAGTGCACCCAGCACTGCAGCGGTGGCCGCAGCGCTGCCCAGCACAGGGCCACGCTCGCTGCCCTGCTCCTGCTGCCCCACTGCTGCTGACACAGGCCACCAGGCCCTTGGCCTTCTTGGCCACCTGGCCACAGGCTGCCTCATCTTCAGCAGCTCAAGGCCGCCAGCCCTGCGTCCCTTGGGCCCACGCAGCTCCCCCCCCACAAAAGTGCCCATGTCACTTCAGATACAGCAGGCGCCATTGCAAGATGGCCTTCCTCTTCCCAGCAACACAAGACAGCGCTCAAGGACTTGCAGCTTCACCCCCACTGCAGGCTCCAAGGCATTTGCCAAAGCTGCAGACTGCAGCAAAAGATGCATCGACAGAAACTGGCCGCTTCTGCTTTTGGCTTCACAAGAAGGCTTGGCAACTCCGCACTTTCTTTCTTTGCCTAGGAGGGACAAGAGTGGCCCCCCCACAGCTGCATGGACCACACAATCTTCCCCTTGCAGCTTATCAAAAGCCAAAAGACAGCTGGCCCAAAAGAGACTGTACAAGTGAAGAACTACTCAAAGAAAGTGCAGATTGCTTTCCCAAGCCAAGCACTCCTTTCCAAACAGGGAAAACAAGCAAACCAAGGCCTGCCGCCTCCAGCACTACCTGCTTTGCCCTTGGCCATAGCACTGCAGAAGCCAAGAGATAGAGCTGCCCTGAGTCAAGCAGCCAGATGCTCTCCCAGAAGCACCAGCCCTGGGCTGCCTCAAGGTGACAGGTCAGAGGCCAAGTGCGTTGGTCGCTGCCTGGAGGAAATGCCGAGCTTCTGGCAGGACTCCGGCACCCAGCATCCTCAGCCAGCAACAGCAAAGTGCTGGCTGCTGCAAAACTTGCAGCTCTGCCTTGCACTAAAGACAGCACCCCACACAACTGGCACTTACAGCTTCAGAATATCCAGCCTCTGGTGTGAGCACTGATGGAGGCTGGCGGTCATGCAGCTCAGCCTGCTCCTCTTTGGCTTCTTGTCCAGGAGCAGCGGGAGCCAGGGGAGAGACGGCTTTTGCTTCTGTCATCTGTCAGAAGAGAGGAGCATGAGGGACAGGCCATTTCCTATCATGCAGAATCTCATCTCTTTTCACATCTACCACCACCTACTAAGGAAAAATCGTCCATATTTCATGGTGACAGAGGGCTTCTAATTCACAGCTACCAAATTCAAATGGGCCAATTCAGCAGCACTCTAGATGGATACAAAGTTGATTTTCCTCCCTGGCTGCTATCAGCAAGAAGGTTGTCTTGGCAGAAGGGAGCTTTAAGTGCTTGAAAGCACTGAAATGCAAAAGTAGGAAAGCGACAGCAACGCCTTGGCTCCTGCTGCTGCAGACGTAGAAAACTGAAACTGGATCACAATCCCAGCCAGGGCTGAAAAAGGGGCAGAAAACGTTGTCCAGAAGCATCTTTGCTTGCTGCAAAAAGGAAAATGAACAGGCCTTCTCTTCTTAACAAAACTACCAGCCAACAAAGCACAAGATGGAAAGGTCACCCCCTCCAGTGTCTAAAGGCCTAGGATGCAGTGAGGGGATGTTTGGCGGTGAAACAGCCCTCGTGCTGAGCACTGTCACGCAGGGATGGATGGACGTCTGCCTGAAGGTCCCTCAAGAGCCTCCCATTGTCCAGGCAAAAGCTCCCTCAGCACCTCCTCACGGGCCTTGTGCTACACGCCCTTGCCCAGCTCCCCTGTCCTTCTGTGCACGCGCTGCAGCCCCTCAAGGAATTTCTGCTGCCCAGGGGCCCACAAGTGCACCCAGCACTGCAGCGGTGGCCGCAGCGCTGCCCAGCACAGGGCCACGCTCGCTGCCCTGCTCCTGCTGCCCCACTGCTGCTGACACAGGCCACCAGGCCCTTGGCCTTCTTGGCCACCTGGCCACAGGCTGCCTCATCTTCAGCAGCTCAAGGCCGCCAGCCCTGCGTCCCTTGGGCCCACGCAGCTCCCCCCCCACAAAAGTGCCCATGTCACTTCAGATACAGCAGGCGCCATTGCAAGATGGCCTTCCTCTTCCCAGCAACACAAGACAGCGCTCAAGGACTTGCAGCTTCACCCCCACTGCAGGCTCCAAGGCATTTGCCAAAGCTGCAGACTGCAGCAAAAGATGCATCGACAGAAACTGGCCGCTTCTGCTTTTGGCTTCACAAGAAGGCTTGGCAACTCCGCACTTTCTTTCTTTGCCTAGGAGGGACAAGAGTGGCCCCCCCACAGCTGCATGGACCACACAATCTTCCCCTTGCAGCTTATCAAAAGCCAAAAGACAGCTGGCCCAAAAGAGACTGTACAAGTGAAGAACTACTCAAAGAAAGTGCAGATTGCTTTCCCAAGCCAAGCACTCCTTTCCAAACAGGGAAAACAAGCAAACCAAGGCCTGCCGCCTCCAGCACTACCTGCTTTGCCCTTGGCCATAGCACTGCAGAAGCCAAGAGATAGAGCTGCCCTGAGTCAAGCAGCCAGATGCTCTCCCAGAAGCACCAGCCCTGGGCTGCCTCAAGGTGACAGGTCAGAGGCCAAGTGCGTTGGTCGCTGCCTGGAGGAAATGCCGAGCTTCTGGCAGGACTCCGGCACCCAGCATCCTCAGCCAGCAACAGCAAAGTGCTGGCTGCTGCAAAACTTGCAGCTCTGCCTTGCACTAAAGACAGCACCCCACACAACTGGCACTTACAGCTTCAGAATATCCAGCCTCTGGTGTGAGCACTGATGGAGGCTGGCGGTCATGCAGCTCAGCCTGCTCCTCTTTGGCTTCTTGTCCAGGAGCAGCGGGAGCCAGGGGAGAGACGGCTTTTGCTTCTGTCATCTGTCAGAAGAGAGGAGCATGAGGGACAGGCCATTTCCTATCATGCAGAATCTCATCTCTTTTCACATCTACCACCACCTACTAAGGAAAAATCGTCCATATTTCATGGTGACAGAGGGCTTCTAATTCACAGCTACCAAATTCAAATGGGCCAATTCAGCAGCACTCTAGATGGATACAAAGTTGATTTTCCTCCCTGGCTGCTATCAGCAAGAAGGTTGTCTTGGCAGAAGGGAGCTTTAAGTGCTTGAAAGCACTGAAATGCAAAAGTAGGAAAGCGACAGCAACGCCTTGGCTCCTGCTGCTGCAGACGTAGAAAACTGAAACTGGATCACAATCCCAGCCAGGGCTGAAAAAGGGGCAGAAAACGTTGTCCAGAAGCATCTTTGCTTGCTGCAAAAAGGAAAATGAACAGGCCTTCTCTTCTTAACAAAACTACCAGCCAACAAAGCACAAGATGGAAAGGTCACCCCCTCCAGTGTCTAAAGGCCTAGGATGCAGTGAGGGGATGTTTGGCGGTGAAACAGCCCTCGTGCTGAGCACTGTCACGCAGGGATGGATGGACGTCTGCCTGAAGGTCCCTCAAGAGCCTCCCATTGTCCAGGCAAAAGCTCCCTCAGCACCTCCTCACGGGCCTTGTGCTACACCCCCTTGCCCAGCTCCCCTGTCCTTCTGTGCACGCGCTGCAGCCCCTCAAGGAATTTCTGCTGCCCAGGGGCCCACAAGTGCACCCAGCACTGCAGCGGTGGCCGCAGCGCTGCCCAGCACAGGGCCACGCTCGCTGCCCTGCTCCTGCTGCCCCACTGCTGCTGACACAGGCCACCAGGCCCTTGGCCTTCTTGGCCACCTGGCCACAGGCTGCCTCATCTTCAGCAGCTCAAGGCCGCCAGCCCTGCGTCCCTTGGGCCCACGCAGCTCCCCCCCCACAAAAGTGCCCATGTCACTTCAGATACAGCAGGCGCCATTGCAAGATGGCCTTCCTCTTCCCAGCAACACAAGACAGCGCTCAAGGACTTGCAGCTTCACCCCCACTGCAGGCTCCAAGGCATTTGCCAAAGCTGCAGACTGCAGCAAAAGATGCATCGACAGAAACTGGCCGCTTCTGCTTTTGGCTTCACAAGAAGGCTTGGCAACTCCGCACTTTCTTTCTTTGCCTAGGAGGGACAAGAGTGGCCCCCCCACAGCTGCATGGACCACACAATCTTCCCCTTGCAGCTTATCAAAAGCCAAAAGACAGCTGGCCCAAAAGAGACTGTACAAGTGAAGAACTACTCCAAGAAAGTGCAGATTGCTTTCCCAAGCCAAGCACTCCTTTCCAAACAGGGAAAACAAGCAAACCAAGGCCTGCCGCCTCCAGCACTACCTGCTTTGCCCTTGGCCATAGCACTGCAGAAGCCAAGAGATAGAGCTGCCCTGAGTCAAGCAGCCAAATGCTCTCCCAGAAGCACCAGCCCTGGGCTGCCTCAAGGTGACAGGTCAGAGGCCAAGTGCATTGGTCGCTGCCTGGAGGAAATGCCGAGCTCCTGGCAGGACTCCGGCACCCAGCATCCTCAGCCAGCAACAGCAAAGTGCTGGCTGCTGCAAAACTTGCAGCTCTGCCTTGCACTAAAGACAGCACCCCACACAACTGGCACTTACAGCTTCAGAATATCCAGCCTCTGGTGTGAGCACTGATGGAGGCTGGCGGTCATGCAGCTCAGCCTGCTCCTCTTTGGCTTCTTGTCCAGGAGCAGCGGGAGCCAGGGGAGAGACAGCTTTTGCTTCTGTCATCTGTCAGAAGAGAGGAGCATGAGGGACAGGCCATTTCCTATCATGCAGAATCTCATCTCTTTTCACATCTACCACCACCTACTAAGGAAAAATCGTCCATATTTCATGGTGACAGAGGGCTTCTAATTCACAGCTACCAAATTCAAATGGGCCAATTCAGCAGCACTCTAGATGGATACAAAGTTGATTTTCCTCCCTGGCTGCTATCAGCAAGAAGGTTGTCTTGGCAGAAGGGAGCTTTAAGTGCTTGAAAGCACTGAAATGCAAAAGTAGGAAAGCGACAGCAACGCCTTGGCTCCTGCTGCTGCAGACGTAGAAAACTGAAACTGGATCACAATCCCAGCCAGGGCTGAAAAAGGGGCAGAAAACGTTGTCCAGAAGCATCTTTGCTTGCTGCAAAAAGGAAAATGAACAGGCCTTCTCTTCTTAACAAAACTACCAGCCAACAAAGCACAAGATGGAAAGGTCACCCCCTCCAGTGTCTAAAGGCCTAGGATGCAGTGAGGGGATGTTTGGCAGTGAAACAGCCCTCGTGCTGAGCACTGTCATGCAGGGATGGATGGACGTCTGCCTGAAGGTCCCTCAAGAGCCTCCCATTGTCCAGGCAAAAGCTCCCTCAGCACCTCCTCACGGGCCTTGTGCTACACCCCCTTGCCCAGCTCCCCTGTCCTTCTGTGCACGCGCTGCAGCCCCTCAAGGAATTTCTGCTGCCCAGGGGCCCACAAGTGCACCCAGCACTGCAGCGGTGGCCGCAGCGCTGCCCAGCACAGGGCCACGCTCGCTGCCCTGCTCCTGCTGCCCCACTGCTGCTGACACAGGCCACCAGGCCCTTGGCCTTCTTGGCCACCTGGCCACAGGCTGCCTCATCTTCAGCAGCTCAAGGCCGCCAGCCCTGCGTCCCTTGGGCCCACGCAGCTCCCCCCCCACAAAAGTGCCCATGTCACTTCAGATACAGCAGGCGCCATTGCAAGATGGCCTTCCTCTTCCCAGCAACACAAGACAGCGCTCAAGGACTTGCAGCTTCACCCCCACTGCAGGCTCCAAGGCATTTGCCAAAGCTGCAGACTGCAGCAAAAGATGCATCGACAGAAACTGGCCGCTTCTGCTTTTGGCTTCACAAGAAGGCTTGGCAACTCCGCACTTTCTTTCTTTGCCTAGGAGGGACAAGAGTGGCCCCCCCACAGCTGCATGGACCACACAATCTTCCCCTTGCAGCTTATCAAAAGCCAAAAGACAGCTGGCCCAAAAGAGACTGTACAAGTGAAGAACTACTCCAAGAAAGTGCAGATTGCTTTCCCAAGCCAAGCACTCCTTTCCAAACAGGGAAAACAAGCAAACCAAGGCCTGCCGCCTCCAGCACTACCTGCTTTGCCCTTGGCCATAGCACTGCAGAAGCCAAGAGATAGAGCTGCCCTGAGTCAAGCAGCCAAATGCTCTCCCAGAAGCACCAGCCCTGGGCTGCCTCAAGGTGACAGGTCAGAGGCCAAGTGCATTGGTCGCTGCCTGGAGGAAATGCCGAGCTCCTGGCAGGACTCTGGCACCCAGCATCCTCAGCCAGCAACAGCAAAGTGCTGGCTGCTGCAAAACTTGCAGCTCTGCCTTGCACTAAAGACAGCACCCCACACAACTGGCACTTACAGCTTCAGAATATCCAGCCTCTGGTGTGAGCACTGATGGAGGCTGGCGGTCATGCAGCTCAGCCTGCTCCTCTTTGGCTTCTTGTCCAGGAGCAGCGGGAGCCAGGGGAGAGACGGCTTTTGCTTCTGTCATCTGTCAGAAGAGAGGAGCATGAGGGACAGGCCATTTCCTATCATGCAGAATCTCATCTCTTTTCACATCTACCACCACCTACTAAGGAAAAATCGTCCATATTTCATGGTGACAGAGGGCTTCTAATTCACAGCTACCAAATTCAAATGGGCCAATTCAGCAGCACTCTAGATGGATACAAAGTTGATTTTCCTCCCTGGCTGCTATCAGCAAGAAGGTTGTCTTGGCAGAAGGGAGCTTTAAGTGCTTGAAAGCACTGAAATGCAAAAGTAGGAAAGCGACAGCAACGCCTTGGCTCCTGCTGCTGCAGACGTAGAAAACTGAAACTGGATCACAATCCCAGCCAGGGCTGAAAAAGGGGCAGAAAACGTTGTCCAGAAGCATCTTTGCTTGCTGCAAAAAGGAAAATGAACAGGCCTTCTCTTCTTAACAAAACTACCAGCCAACAAAGCACAAGATGGAAAGGTCACCCCCTCCAGTGTCTAAAGGCCTAGGATGCAGTGAGGGGATGTTTGGCGGTGAAACAGCCCTCGTGCTGAGCACTGTCACGCAGGGATGGATGGACGTCTGCCTGAAGGTCCCTCAAGAGCCTCCCATTGTCCAGGCAAAAGCTCCCTCAGCACCTCCTCACGGGCCTTGTGCTACACCCCCTTGCCCAGCTCCCCTGTCCTTCTGTGCACGCGCTGCAGCCCCTCAAGGAATTTCTGCTGCCCAGGGGCCCACAAGTGCACCCAGCACTGCAGCGGTGGCCGCAGCGCTGCCCAGCACAGGGCCACGCTCGCTGCCCTGCTCCTGCTGCCCCACTGCTGCTGACACAGGCCACCAGGCCCTTGGCCTTCTTGGCCACCTGGCCACAGGCTGCCTCATCTTCAGCAGCTCAAGGCCGCCAGCCCTGCGTCCCTTGGGCCCACGCAGCTCCCCCCCCACAAAAGTGCCCATGTCACTTCAGATACAGCAGGCGCCATTGCAAGATGGCCTTCCTCTTCCCAGCAACACAAGACAGCGCTCAAGGACTTGCAGCTTCACCCCCACTGCAGGCTCCAAGGCATTTGCCAAAGCTGCAGACTGCAGCAAAAGATGCATCGACAGAAACTGGCCGCTTCTGCTTTTGGCTTCACAAGAAGGCTTGGCAACTCCGCACTTTCTTTCTTTGCCTAGGAGGGACAAGAGTGGCCCCCCCACAGCTGCATGGACCACACAATCCTCCCCTTGCAGCTTATCAAAAGCCAAAAGACAGCTGGCCCAAAAGAGACTGTACAAGTGAAGAACTACTCAAGGAAAGTGCAGACCGCTTTGCCAAGCCAAGCACACCTTTCCAAACAGGGAAAACAAACAAACCAAGGCCTGGCACCTCCAGCACTACCTCCTTTGCCCTTGGCCATAGCACTGCAGAAGCCAAGAGATAGAGCTACCCTGAGTCAAGCAGCCAGATGCTCTCCCAGAAGCACCAGCCCTGGGCTGCCTCAAGGTGACAGGTCAGAGGCCAAGTGCGTTGGTCGCTGCCTGGAGGAAATGCCGAGCTCCTGGCAGGACTCTGGCACCCAGCATCCTCAGCCAGACACAGCAAAGTGCTGGCTGCTGCAAAACTTGCAGCTCTGCCTTGCACTAAAGACAGCACCCCACACAACTGGCACTTACGGCCTCAGAATATCCAGCCTCTGGTGTGATAACTGATGGAGGCTGGCGGTCATGCAGCTCAGCCTGCTCCTCTTTGGCTTCTTGTCCAGGAGCAGCGGGAGCCAGGGGAGAGACGGCTTTTGCTTCTGTCATCTGTCAGAAGAGAGGAGCATGAGGGACAGGCCATTTCCTATCATGTAGAATCTCATTTCTTTTCACATCTACCGCCACACCTACTAAGGAAAAATCGTAACATTTCATGGTGACAGAGGGCTTCTAATTCACAGCTACCAAATTCAAATGGGCCAATTCAGCAGCACTCTAGATGGATATGAAGTTGATTTTCCTCCCTGGCTACTATCAGCAAGAAGGTTGTCTGGCAGAAGGGAGCTTTAAGTGTTTGAAAGCACTGAAATGCAAAAGTAGGAAAGCGACAGCAACGCCTTGGCTCCTGCTGCTGCAGACGTAGAAAACTGAAACTGGATCACAATCCCAGCCAGGGCTGAAAAAGGGGCAGAAAACGTTGTCCAGAAGCATCTTTGCTTGCTGCAAAAAGGAAAATGAACAGGCCTTCTCTTCTTAACAAAACTACCAGCCAACAAAGCACAAGATGGAAAGGTCACCCCCTCCAGTGTCTAAAGGCCTAGGATGCAGTGAGGGGATGTTTGGCAGTGAAACAGCCCTCGTGCTGAGCACTGTCATGCAGGGATGGATGGACGTCTGCCTGAAGGTCCCTCAAGAGCCTCCCATTGTCCAGGCAAAAGCTCCCTCAGCACCTCCTCACGGGCCTTGTGCTACACCCCCTTGCCCAGCTCCCCTGTCCTTCTGTGCACGCGCTGCAGCCCCTCAAGGAATTTCTGCTGCCCAGGGGCCCACAAGTGCACCCAGCACTGCAGCGGTGGCCGCAGCGCTGCCCAGCACAGGGCCACGCTCGCTGCCCTGCTCCTGCTGCCCCACTGCTGCTGACACAGGCCACCAGGCCCTTGGCCTTCTTGGCCACCTGGCCACAGGCTGCCTCATCTTCAGCAGCTCAAGGCCGCCAGCCCTGCGTCCCTTGGGCCCACGCAGCTCCCCCCCCACAAAAGTGCCCATGTCACTTCAGATACAGCAGGCGCCATTGCAAGATGGCCTTCCTCTTCCCAGCAACACAAGACAGCGCTCAAGGACTTGCAGCTTCACCCCCACTGCAGGCTCCAAGGCATTTGCCAAAGCTGCAGACTGCAGCAAAAGATGCATCGACAGAAACTGGCCGCTTCTGCTTTTGGCTTCACAAGAAGGCTTGGCAACTCCGCACTTTCTTTCTTTGCCTAGGAGGGACAAGAGTGGCCCCCCCACAGCTGCATGGACCACACAATCTTCCCCTTGCAGCTTATCAAAAGCCAAAAGACAGCTGGCCCAAAAGAGACTGTACAAGTGAAGAACTACTCCAAGAAAGTGCAGATTGCTTTCCCAAGCCAAGCACTCCTTTCCAAACAGGGAAAACAAGCAAACCAAGGCCTGCCACCTCCAGCACTACCTCCTTTGCCCTTGGCCATAGCACTGCAGAAGCCAAGAGATAGAGCTGCCCTGAGTCAAGCAGCCAGATGCTCTCCCAGAAGCACCAACCCTGGGCTGCCTCAAGGTGACAGGTCAGAGGCCAAGTGCGTTGGTCGCTGCCTGGAGGAAATGCCGAGCTCCTGGCAGGACTCCGGCACCCAGCATCCTCAGCCAGCAACAGCAAAGTGCTGGCTGCTGCAAAACTTGCAGCTCTGCCTTGCACTAAAGACAGCACCCCACACAACTGGCACTTACAGCTTCAGAATATCCAGCCTCTGGTGTGAGCACTGATGGAGGCTGGCGGTCATGCAGCTCAGCCTGCTCCTCTTTGGCTTCTTGTCCAGGAGCAGCGGGAGCCAGGGCAGAGACGGCTTTTGCTTCTGTCATCTGTCAGAAGAGAGGAGCATGAGGGACAGGCCATTTCCTATCATGCAGAATCTCATCTCTTTTCACATCTACCACCACCTACTAAGGAAAAATCGTCCATATTTCATGGTGACAGAGGGCTTCTAATTCACAGCTACCAAATTCAAATGGGCCAATTCAGCAGCACTCTAGATGGATACAAAGTTGATTTTCCTCCCTGGCTGCTATCAGCAAGAAGGTTGTCTTGGCAGAAGGGAGCTTTAAGTGCTTGAAAGCACTGAAATGCAAAAGTAGGAAAGCGACAGCAACGCCTTGGCTCCTGCTGCTGCAGACGTAGAAAACTGAAACTGGATCACAATCCCAGCCAGGGCTGAAAAAGGGGCAGAAAACGTTGTCCAGAAGCATCTTTGCTTGCTGCAAAAAGGAAAATGAACAGGCCTTCTCTTCTTAACAAAACTACCAGCCAACAAAGCACAAGATGGAAAGGTCACCCCCTCCAGTGTCTAAAGGCCTAGGATGCAGTGAGGGGATGTTTGGCGGTGAAACAGCCCTCGTGCTGAGCACTGTCACGCAGGGATGGATGGACGTCTGCCTGAAGGTCCCTCAAGAGCCTCCCATTGTCCAGGCAAAAGCTCCCTCAGCACCTCCTCACGGGCCTTGTGCTACACGCCCTTGCCCAGCTCCCCTGTCCTTCTGTGCACGCGCTGCAGCCCCTCAAGGAATTTCTGCTGCCCAGGGGCCCACAAGTGCACCCAGCACTGCAGCGGTGGCCGCAGCGCTGCCCAGCACAGGGCCACGCTCGCTGCCCTGCTCCTGCTGCCCCACTGCTGCTGACACAGGCCACCAGGCCCTTGGCCTTCTTGGCCACCTGGCCACAGGCTGCCTCATCTTCAGCAGCTCAAGGCCGCCAGCCCTGCGTCCCTTGGGCCCACGCAGCTCCCCCCCCACAAAAGTGCCCATGTCACTTCAGATACAGCAGGCGCCATTGCAAGATGGCCTTCCTCTTCCCAGCAACACAAGACAGCGCTCAAGGACTTGCAGCTTCACCCCCACTGCAGGCTCCAAGGCATTTGCCAAAGCTGCAGACTGCAGCAAAAGATGCATCGACAGAAACTGGCCGCTTCTGCTTTTGGCTTCACAAGAAGGCTTGGCAACTCCGCACTTTCTTTCTTTGCCTAGGAGGGACAAGAGTGGCCCCCCCACAGCTGCATGGACCACACAATCTTCCCCTTGCAGCTTATCAAAAGCCAAAAGACAGCTGGCCCAAAAGAGACTGTACAAGTGAAGAACTACTCCAAGAAAGTGCAGATTGCTTTCCCAAGCCAAGCACTCCTTTCCAAACAGGGAAAACAAGCAAACCAAGGCCTGCCGCCTCCAGCACTACCTGCTTTGCCCTTGGCCATAGCACTGCAGAAGCCAAGAGATAGAGCTGCCCTGAGTCAAGCAGCCAGATGCTCTCCCAGAAGCACCAGCCCTGGGCTGCCTCAAGGTGACAGGTCAGAGGCCAAGTGCGTTGGTCGCTGCCTGGAGGAAATGCCGAGCTTCTGGCAGGACTCCGGCACCCAGCATCCTCAGCCAGCAACAGCAAAGTGCTGGCTGCTGCAAAACTTGCAGCTCTGCCTTGCACTAAAGACAGCACCCCACACAACTGGCACTTACAGCTTCAGAATATCCAGCCTCTGGTGTGAGCACTGATGGAGGCTGGCGGTCATGCAGCTCAGCCTGCTCCTCTTTGGCTTCTTGTCCAGGAGCAGCGGGAGCCAGGGGAGAGACGGCTTTTGCTTCTGTCATCTGTCAGAAGAGAGGAGCATGAGGGACAGGCCATTTCCTATCATGCAGAATCTCATCTCTTTTCACATCTACCACCACCTACTAAGGAAAAATCGTCCATATTTCATGGTGACAGAGGGCTTCTAATTCACAGCTACCAAATTCAAATGGGCCAATTCAGCAGCACTCTAGATGGATACAAAGTTGATTTTCCTCCCTGGCTGCTATCAGCAAGAAGGTTGTCTTGGCAGAAGGGAGCTTTAAGTGCTTGAAAGCACTGAAATGCAAAAGTAGGAAAGCGACAGCAACGCCTTGGCTCCTGCTGCTGCAGACGTAGAAAACTGAAACTGGATCACAATCCCAGCCAGGGCTGAAAAAGGGGCAGAAAACGTTGTCCAGAAGCATCTTTGCTTGCTGCAAAAAGGAAAATGAACAGGCCTTCTCTTCTTAACAAAACTACCAGCCAACAAAGCACAAGATGGAAAGGTCACCCCCTCCAGTGTCTAAAGGCCTAGGATGCAGTGAGGGGATGTTTGGCGGTGAAACAGCCCTCGTGCTGAGCACTGTCACGCAGGGATGGATGGACGTCTGCCTGAAGGTCCCTCAAGAGCCTCCCATTGTCCAGGCAAAAGCTCCCTCAGCACCTCCTCACGGGCCTTGTGCTACACGCCCTTGCCCAGCTCCCCTGTCCTTCTGTGCACGCGCTGCAGCCCCTCAAGGAATTTCTGCTGCCCAGGGGCCCACAAGTGCACCCAGCACTGCAGCGGTGGCCGCAGCGCTGCCCAGCACAGGGCCACGCTCGCTGCCCTGCTCCTGCTGCCCCACTGCTGCTGACACAGGCCACCAGGCCCTTGGCCTTCTTGGCCACCTGGCCACAGGCTGCCTCATCTTCAGCAGCTCAAGGCCGCCAGCCCTGCGTCCCTTGGGCCCACGCAGCTCCCCCCCCACAAAAGTGCCCATGTCACTTCAGATACAGCAGGCGCCATTGCAAGATGGCCTTCCTCTTCCCAGCAACACAAGACAGCGCTCAAGGACTTGCAGCTTCACCCCCACTGCAGGCTCCAAGGCATTTGCCAAAGCTGCAGACTGCAGCAAAAGATGCATCGACAGAAACTGGCCGCTTCTGCTTTTGGCTTCACAAGAAGGCTTGGCAACTCCGCACTTTCTTTCTTTGCCTAGGAGGGACAAGAGTGGCCCCCCCACAGCTGCATGGACCACACAATCTTCCCCTTGCAGCTTATCAAAAGCCAAAAGACAGCTGGCCCAAAAGAGACTGTACAAGTGAAGAACTACTCCAAGAAAGTGCAGATTGCTTTCCCAAGCCAAGCACTCCTTTCCAAACAGGGAAAACAAGCAAACCAAGGCCTGCCGCCTCCAGCACTACCTGCTTTGCCCTTGGCCATAGCACTGCAGAAGCCAAGAGATAGAGCTGCCCTGAGTCAAGCAGCCAGATGCTCTCCCAGAAGCACCAGCCCTGGGCTGCCTCAAGGTGACAGGTCAGAGGCCAAGTGCGTTGGTCGCTGCCTGGAGGAAATGCCGAGCTTCTGGCAGGACTCCGGCACCCAGCATCCTCAGCCAGCAACAGCAAAGTGCTGGCTGCTGCAAAACTTGCAGCTCTGCCTTGCACTAAAGACAGCACCCCACACAACTGGCACTTACAGCTTCAGAATATCCAGCCTCTGGTGTGAGCACTGATGGAGGCTGGCGGTCATGCAGCTCAGCCTGCTCCTCTTTGGCTTCTTGTCCAGGAGCAGCGGGAGCCAGGGGAGAGACGGCTTTTGCTTCTGTCATCTGTCAGAAGAGAGGAGCATGAGGGACAGGCCATTTCCTATCATGCAGAATCTCATCTCTTTTCACATCTACCACCACCTACTAAGGAAAAATCGTCCATATTTCATGGTGACAGAGGGCTTCTAATTCACAGCTACCAAATTCAAATGGGCCAATTCAGCAGCACTCTAGATGGATACAAAGTTGATTTTCCTCCCTGGCTGCTATCAGCAAGAAGGTTGTCTTGGCAGAAGGGAGCTTTAAGTGCTTGAAAGCACTGAAATGCAAAAGTAGGAAAGCGACAGCAACGCCTTGGCTCCTGCTGCTGCAGACGTAGAAAACTGAAACTGGATCACAATCCCAGCCAGGGCTGAAAAAGGGGCAGAAAACGTTGTCCAGAAGCATCTTTGCTTGCTGCAAAAAGGAAAATGAACAGGCCTTCTCTTCTTAACAAAACTACCAGCCAACAAAGCACAAGATGGAAAGGTCACCCCCTCCAGTGTCTAAAGGCCTAGGATGCAGTGAGGGGATGTTTGGCGGTGAAACAGCCCTCGTGCTGAGCACTGTCACGCAGGGATGGATGGACGTCTGCCTGAAGGTCCCTCAAGAGCCTCCCATTGTCCAGGCAAAAGCTCCCTCAGCACCTCCTCACGGGCCTTGTGCTACACCCCCTTGCCCAGCTCCCCTGTCCTTCTGTGCACGCGCTGCAGCCCCTCAAGGAATTTCTGCTGCCCAGGGGCCCACAAGTGCACCCAGCACTGCAGCGGTGGCCGCAGCGCTGCCCAGCACAGGGCCACGCTCGCTGCCCTGCTCCTGCTGCCCCACTGCTGCTGACACAGGCCACCAGGCCCTTGGCCTTCTTGGCCACCTGGCCACAGGCTGCCTCATCTTCAGCAGCTCAAGGCCGCCAGCCCTGCGTCCCTTGGGCCCACGCAGCTCCCCCCCCACAAAAGTGCCCATGTCACTTCAGATACAGCAGGCGCCATTGCAAGATGGCCTTCCTCTTCCCAGCAACACAAGACAGCGCTCAAGGACTTGCAGCTTCACCCCCACTGCAGGCTCCAAGGCATTTGCCAAAGCTGCAGACTGCAGCAAAAGATGCATCGACAGAAACTGGCCGCTTCTGCTTTTGGCTTCACAAGAAGGCTTGGCAACTCCGCACTTTCTTTCTTTGCCTAGGAGGGACAAGAGTGGCCCCCCCACAGCTGCATGGACCACACAATCTTCCCCTTGCAGCTTATCAAAAGCCAAAAGACAGCTGGCCCAAAAGAGACTGTACAAGTGAAGAACTACTCCAAGAAAGTGCAGATTGCTTTCCCAAGCCAAGCACTCCTTTCCAAACAGGGAAAACAAGCAAACCAAGGCCTGCCGCCTCCAGCACTACCTGCTTTGCCCTTGGCCATAGCACTGCAGAAGCCAAGAGATAGAGCTGCCCTGAGTCAAGCAGCCAAATGCTCTCCCAGAAGCACCAGCCCTGGGCTGCCTCAAGGTGACAGGTCAGAGGCCAAGTGCA
The DNA here is from genome assembly GCF_023055355.1 of Agelaius tricolor. Lineage (NCBI taxonomy): Eukaryota > Metazoa > Chordata > Aves > Passeriformes > Icteridae > Agelaius > Agelaius tricolor. The sequence continues at coordinate 45,463 of NW_027269401.1, read as the reverse complement.
TTGGTCGCTGCCTGGAGGAAATGCCGAGCTCCTGGCAGGACTCCGGCACCCAGCATCCTCAGCCAGCAACAGCAAAGTGCTGGCTGCTGCAAAACTTGCAGCTCTGCCTTGCACTAAAGACAGCACCCCACACAACTGGCACTTACAGCTTCAGAATATCCAGCCTCTGGTGTGAGCACTGATGGAGGCTGGCGGTCATGCAGCTCAGCCTGCTCCTCTTTGGCTTCTTGTCCAGGAGCAGCGGGAGCCAGGGGAGAGACAGCTTTTGCTTCTGTCATCTGTCAGAAGAGAGGAGCATGAGGGACAGGCCATTTCCTATCATGCAGAATCTCATCTCTTTTCACATCTACCACCACCTACTAAGGAAAAATCGTCCATATTTCATGGTGACAGAGGGCTTCTAATTCACAGCTACCAAATTCAAATGGGCCAATTCAGCAGCACTCTAGATGGATACAAAGTTGATTTTCCTCCCTGGCTGCTATCAGCAAGAAGGTTGTCTTGGCAGAAGGGAGCTTTAAGTGCTTGAAAGCACTGAAATGCAAAAGTAGGAAAGCGACAGCAACGCCTTGGCTCCTGCTGCTGCAGACGTAGAAAACTGAAACTGGATCACAATCCCAGCCAGGGCTGAAAAAGGGGCAGAAAACGTTGTCCAGAAGCATCTTTGCTTGCTGCAAAAAGGAAAATGAACAGGCCTTCTCTTCTTAACAAAACTACCAGCCAACAAAGCACAAGATGGAAAGGTCACCCCCTCCAGTGTCTAAAGGCCTAGGATGCAGTGAGGGGATGTTTGGCAGTGAAACAGCCCTCGTGCTGAGCACTGTCATGCAGGGATGGATGGACGTCTGCCTGAAGGTCCCTCAAGAGCCTCCCATTGTCCAGGCAAAAGCTCCCTCAGCACCTCCTCACGGGCCTTGTGCTACACCCCCTTGCCCAGCTCCCCTGTCCTTCTGTGCACGCGCTGCAGCCCCTCAAGGAATTTCTGCTGCCCAGGGGCCCACAAGTGCACCCAGCACTGCAGCGGTGGCCGCAGCGCTGCCCAGCACAGGGCCACGCTCGCTGCCCTGCTCCTGCTGCCCCACTGCTGCTGACACAGGCCACCAGGCCCTTGGCCTTCTTGGCCACCTGGCCACAGGCTGCCTCATCTTCAGCAGCTCAAGGCCGCCAGCCCTGCGTCCCTTGGGCCCACGCAGCTCCCCCCCCACAAAAGTGCCCATGTCACTTCAGATACAGCAGGCGCCATTGCAAGATGGCCTTCCTCTTCCCAGCAACACAAGACAGCGCTCAAGGACTTGCAGCTTCACCCCCACTGCAGGCTCCAAGGCATTTGCCAAAGCTGCAGACTGCAGCAAAAGATGCATCGACAGAAACTGGCCGCTTCTGCTTTTGGCTTCACAAGAAGGCTTGGCAACTCCGCACTTTCTTTCTTTGCCTAGGAGGGACAAGAGTGGCCCCCCCACAGCTGCATGGACCACACAATCTTCCCCTTGCAGCTTATCAAAAGCCAAAAGACAGCTGGCCCAAAAGAGACTGTACAAGTGAAGAACTACTCCAAGAAAGTGCAGATTGCTTTCCCAAGCCAAGCACTCCTTTCCAAACAGGGAAAACAAGCAAACCAAGGCCTGCCGCCTCCAGCACTACCTGCTTTGCCCTTGGCCATAGCACTGCAGAAGCCAAGAGATAGAGCTGCCCTGAGTCAAGCAGCCAAATGCTCTCCCAGAAGCACCAGCCCTGGGCTGCCTCAAGGTGACAGGTCAGAGGCCAAGTGCATTGGTCGCTGCCTGGAGGAAATGCCGAGCTCCTGGCAGGACTCTGGCACCCAGCATCCTCAGCCAGCAACAGCAAAGTGCTGGCTGCTGCAAAACTTGCAGCTCTGCCTTGCACTAAAGACAGCACCCCACACAACTGGCACTTACAGCTTCAGAATATCCAGCCTCTGGTGTGAGCACTGATGGAGGCTGGCGGTCATGCAGCTCAGCCTGCTCCTCTTTGGCTTCTTGTCCAGGAGCAGCGGGAGCCAGGGGAGAGACGGCTTTTGCTTCTGTCATCTGTCAGAAGAGAGGAGCATGAGGGACAGGCCATTTCCTATCATGCAGAATCTCATCTCTTTTCACATCTACCACCACCTACTAAGGAAAAATCGTCCATATTTCATGGTGACAGAGGGCTTCTAATTCACAGCTACCAAATTCAAATGGGCCAATTCAGCAGCACTCTAGATGGATACAAAGTTGATTTTCCTCCCTGGCTGCTATCAGCAAGAAGGTTGTCTTGGCAGAAGGGAGCTTTAAGTGCTTGAAAGCACTGAAATGCAAAAGTAGGAAAGCGACAGCAACGCCTTGGCTCCTGCTGCTGCAGACGTAGAAAACTGAAACTGGATCACAATCCCAGCCAGGGCTGAAAAAGGGGCAGAAAACGTTGTCCAGAAGCATCTTTGCTTGCTGCAAAAAGGAAAATGAACAGGCCTTCTCTTCTTAACAAAACTACCAGCCAACAAAGCACAAGATGGAAAGGTCACCCCCTCCAGTGTCTAAAGGCCTAGGATGCAGTGAGGGGATGTTTGGCGGTGAAACAGCCCTCGTGCTGAGCACTGTCATGCAGGGATGGATGGACGTCTGCCTGAAGGTCCCTCAAGAGCCTCCCATTGTCCAGGCAAAAGCTCCCTCAGCACCTCCTCACGGGCCTTGTGCTACACCCCCTTGCCCAGCTCCCCTGTCCTTCTGTGCACGCGCTGCAGCCCCTCAAGGAATTTCTGCTGCCCAGGGGCCCACAAGTGCACCCAGCACTGCAGCGGTGGCCGCAGCGCTGCCCAGCACAGGGCCACGCTCGCTGCCCTGCTCCTGCTGCCCCACTGCTGCTGACACAGGCCACCAGGCCCTTGGCCTTCTTGGCCACCTGGCCACAGGCTGCCTCATCTTCAGCAGCTCAAGGCCGCCAGCCCTGCGTCCCTTGGGCCCACGCAGCTCCCCCCCCACAAAAGTGCCCATGTCACTTCAGATACAGCAGGCGCCATTGCAAGATGGCCTTCCTCTTCCCAGCAACACAAGACAGCGCTCAAGGACTTGCAGCTTCACCCCCACTGCAGGCTCCAAGGCATTTGCCAAAGCTGCAGACTGCAGCAAAAGATGCATCGACAGAAACTGGCCGCTTCTGCTTTTGGCTTCACAAGAAGGCTTGGCAACTCCGCACTTTCTTTCTTTGCCTAGGAGGGACAAGAGTGGCCCCCCCACAGCTGCATGGACCACACAATCTTCCCCTTGCAGCTTATCAAAAGCCAAAAGACAGCTGGCCCAAAAGAGACTGTACAAGTGAAGAACTACTCCAAGAAAGTGCAGATTGCTTTCCCAAGCCAAGCACTCCTTTCCAAACAGGGAAAACAAGCAAACCAAGGCCTGCCGCCTCCAGCACTACCTGCTTTGCCCTTGGCCATAGCACTGCAGAAGCCAAGAGATAGAGCTGCCCTGAGTCAAGCAGCCAAATGCTCTCCCAGAAGCACCAGCCCTGGGCTGCCTCAAGGTGACAGGTCAGAGGCCAAGTGCATTGGTCGCTGCCTGGAGGAAATGCCGAGCTCCTGGCAGGACTCTGGCACCCAGCATCCTCAGCCAGCAACAGCAAAGTGCTGGCTGCTGCAAAACTTGCAGCTCTGCCTTGCACTAAAGACAGCACCCCACACAACTGGCACTTACAGCTTCAGAATATCCAGCCTCTGGTGTGAGCACTGATGGAGGCTGGCGGTCATGCAGCTCAGCCTGCTCCTCTTTGGCTTCTTGTCCAGGAGCAGCGGGAGCCAGGGGAGAGACGGCTTTTGCTTCTGTCATCTGTCAGAAGAGAGGAGCATGAGGGACAGGCCATTTCCTATCATGCAGAATCTCATCTCTTTTCACATCTACCACCACCTACTAAGGAAAAATCGTCCATATTTCATGGTGACAGAGGGCTTCTAATTCACAGCTACCAAATTCAAATGGGCCAATTCAGCAGCACTCTAGATGGATACAAAGTTGATTTTCCTCCCTGGCTGCTATCAGCAAGAAGGTTGTCTTGGCAGAAGGGAGCTTTAAGTGCTTGAAAGCACTGAAATGCAAAAGTAGGAAAGCGACAGCAACGCCTTGGCTCCTGCTGCTGCAGACGTAGAAAACTGAAACTGGATCACAATCCCAGCCAGGGCTGAAAAAGGGGCAGAAAACGTTGTCCAGAAGCATCTTTGCTTGCTGCAAAAAGGAAAATGAACAGGCCTTCTCTTCTTAACAAAACTACCAGCCAACAAAGCACAAGATGGAAAGGTCACCCCCTCCAGTGACTAAAGGCCTAGGATGCAGTGAGGGGATGTTTGGCGGTGAAACAGCCCTCGTGCTGAGCACTGTCACGCAGGGATGGATGGACGTCTGCCTGAAGGTCCCTCAAGAGCCTCCCATTGTCCAGGCAAAAGCTCCCTCAGCACCTCCTCACGGGCCTTGTGCTACACCCCCTTGCCCAGCTCCCCTGTCCTTCTGTGCACGCGCTGCAGCCCCTCAAGGAATTTCTGCTGCCCAGGGGCCCACAAGTGCACCCAGCACTGCAGCGGTGGCCGCAGCGCTGCCCAGCACAGGGCCACGCTCGCTGCCCTGCTCCTGCTGCCCCACTGCTGCTGACACAGGCCACCAGGCCCTTGGCCTTCTTGGCCACCTGGCCACAGGCTGCCTCATCTTCAGCAGCTCAAGGCCGCCAGCCCTGCGTCCCTTGGGCCCACGCAGCTCCCCCCCCACAAAAGTGCCCATGTCACTTCAGATACAGCAGGCGCCATTGCAAGATGGCCTTCCTCTTCCCAGCAACACAAGACAGCGCTCAAGGACTTGCAGCTTCACCCCCACTGCAGGCTCCAAGGCATTTGCCAAAGCTGCAGACTGCAGCAAAAGATGCATCGACAGAAACTGGCCGCTTCTGCTTTTGGCTTCACAAGAAGGCTTGGCAACTCCGCACTTTCTTTCTTTGCCTAGGAGGGACAAGAGTGGCCCCCCCACAGCTGCATGGACCACACAATCTTCCCCTTGCAGCTTATCAAAAGCCAAAAGACAGCTGGCCCAAAAGAGACTGTACAAGTGAAGAACTACTCCAAGAAAGTGCAGATTGCTTTCCCAAGCCAAGCACTCCTTTCCAAACAGGGAAAACAAGCAAACCAAGGCCTGCCGCCTCCAGCACTACCTGCTTTGCCCTTGGCCATAGCACTGCAGAAGCCAAGAGATAGAGCTGCCCTGAGTCAAGCAGCCAAATGCTCTCCCAGAAGCACCAGCCCTGGGCTGCCTCAAGGTGACAGGTCAGAGGCCAAGTGCATTGGTCGCTGCCTGGAGGAAATGCCGAGCTCCTGGCAGGACTCCGGCACCCAGCATCCTCAGCCAGCAACAGCAAAGTGCTGGCTGCTGCAAAACTTGCAGCTCTGCCTTGCACTAAAGACAGCACCCCACACAACTGGCACTTACAGCTTCAGAATATCCAGCCTCTGGTGTGAGCACTGATGGAGGCTGGCGGTCATGCAGCTCAGCCTGCTCCTCTTTGGCTTCTTGTCCAGGAGCAGCGGGAGCCAGGGCAGAGACGGCTTTTGCTTCTGTCATCTGTCAGAAGAGAGGAGCATGAGGGACAGGCCATTTCCTATCATGCAGAATCTCATCTCTTTTCACATCTACCACCACCTACTAAGGAAAAATCGTCCATATTTCATGGTGACAGAGGGCTTCTAATTCACAGCTACCAAATTCAAATGGGCCAATTCAGCAGCACTCTAGATGGATACAAAGTTGATTTTCCTCCCTGGCTGCTATCAGCAAGAAGGTTGTCTTGGCAGAAGGGAGCTTTAAGTGCTTGAAAGCACTGAAATGCAAAAGTAGGAAAGCGACAGCAACGCCTTGGCTCCTGCTGCTGCAGACGTAGAAAACTGAAACTGGATCACAATCCCAGCCAGGGCTGAAAAAGGGGCAGGAAACGTTGTCCAGAAGCATCTTTGCTTGCTGCAAAAAGGAAAATGAACAGGCCTTCTCTTCTTAACAAAACTACCAGCCAACAAAGCACAAGATGGAAAGGTCACCCCCTCCAGTGTCTAAAGGCCTAGGATGCAGTGAGGGGATGTTTGGCGGTGAAACAGCCCTCGTGCTGAGCACTGTCACGCAGGGATGGATGGACGTCTGCCTGAAGGTCCCTCAAGAGCCTCCCATTGTCCAGGCAAAAGCTCCCTCAGCACCTCCTCACGGGCCTTGTGCTACACGCCCTTGCCCAGCTCCCCTGTCCTTCTGTGCACGCGCTGCAGCCCCTCAAGGACTTTCTGCTGCCCAGGGGCCCACAAGTGCACCCAGCACTGCAGCGGTGGCCGCAGCGCTGCCCAGCACAGGGCCACGCTCGCTGCCCTGCTCCTGCTGCCCCACTGCTGCTGACACAGGCCACCAGGCCCTTGGCCTTCTTGGCCACCTGGCCACAGGCTGCCTCATCTTCAGCAGCTCAAGGTCGCCGGCCCTGCGTCCCTTGGGCCCACGCAGCTCCCCCGCCACAAAAGTGCCCATGTCACTTCAGATACAGCAGGCGCCATTGCAAGATGGCCTTCCTCTTCCCAGCAACACAAGACAGCGCTCAAGGACTTGCAGCTTCACCCCCACTGCAGGCTCCAAGGCATTTGCCAAAGCTGCAGACTGCAGCAAAAGATGCATCGACAGAAACTGGCCGCTTCTGCTTTTGGCTTCACAAGGAGGCTTGGCAACTCCGCACTTTCTTTCTTTGCCTAGGAGGGACAAGAGTGGCCCCCCCACAGCTGCATGGACCACACAATCTTCCCCTTGCAGCTTATCAAAAGCCAAAAGACAGCTGGCCCAAAAGAGACTGTACAAGTGAAGAACTACTCCAAGAAAGTGCAGATTGCTTTCCCAAGCCAAGCACTCCTTTCCAAACAGGGAAAACAAGCAAACCAAGGCCTGCCGCCTCCAGCACTACCTGCTTTGCCCTTGGCCATAGCACTGCAGAAGCCAAGAGATAGAGCTGCCCTGAGTCAAGCAGCCAAATGCTCTCCCAGAAGCACCAGCCCTGGGCTGCCTCAAGGTGACAGGTCAGAGGCCAAGTGCATTGGTCGCTGCCTGGAGGAAATGCCGAGCTCCTGGCAGGACTCCGGCACCCAGCATCCTCATCCAGCAACAGCAAAGTGCTGGCTGCTGCAAAACTTGCAGCTCTGCCTTGCACTAAAGACAGCACCCCACACAACTGGCACTTACAGCTTCAGAATATCCAGCCTCTGGTGTGAGCACTGATGGAGGCTGGCGGTCATGCAGCTCAGCCTGCTCCTCTTTGGCTTCTTGTCCAGGAGCAGCGGGAGCCAGGGGAGAGACGGCTTTTGCTTCTGTCATCTGTCAGAAGAGAGGAGCATGAGGGACAGGCCATTTCCTATCATGCAGAATCTCATCTCTTTTCACATCTACCACCACCTACTAAGGAAAAATCGTCCATATTTCATGGTGACAGAGGGCTTCTAATTCACAGCTACCAAATTCAAATGGGCCAATTCAGCAGCACTCTAGATGGATACAAAGTTGATTTTCCTCCCTGGCTGCTATCAGCAAGAAGGTTGTCTTGGCAGAAGGGAGCTTTAAGTGCTTGAAAGCACTGAAATGCAAAAGTAGGAAAGCGACAGCAACGCCTTGGCTCCTGCTGCTGCAGACGTAGAAAACTGAAACTGGATCACAATCCCAGCCAGGGCTGAAAAAGGGGCAGAAAACGTTGTCCAGAAGCATCTTTGCTTGCTGCAAAAAGGAAAATGAACAGGCCTTCTCTTCTTAACAAAACTACCAGCCAACAAAGCACAAGATGGAAAGGTCACCCCCTCCAGTGACTAAAGGCCTAGGATGCAGTGAGGGGATGTTTGGCGGTGAAACAGCCCTCGTGCTGAGCACTGTCACGCAGGGATGGATGGACGTCTGCCTGAAGGTCCCTCAAGAGCCTCCCATTGTCCAGGCAAAAGCTCCCTCAGCACCTCCTCACGGGCCTTGTGCTACACGCCCTTGCCCAGCTCCCCTGTCCTTCTGTGCACGCGCTGCAGCCCCTCAAGGACTTTCTGCTGCCCAGGGGCCCACAAGTGCACCCAGCACTGCAGCGGTGGCCGCAGCGCTGCCCAGCACAGGGCCACGCTCGCTGCCCTGCTCCTGCTGCCCCACTGCTGCTGACACAGGCCACCAGGCCCTTGGCCTTCTTGGCCACCTGGCCACAGGCTGCCTCATCTTCAGCAGCTCAAGGCCGCCAGCCCTGCGTCCCTTGGGCCCACGCAGCTCCCCCCCCACAAAAGTGCCCATGTCACTTCAGATACAGCAGGCGCCATTGCAAGATGGCCTTCCTCTTCCCAGCAACACAAGACAGCGCTCAAGGACTTGCAGCTTCACCCCCACTGCAGGCTCCAAGGCATTTGCCAAAGCTGCAGACTGCAGCAAAAGATGCATCGACAGAAACTGGCCGCTTCTGCTTTTGGCTTCACAAGGAGGCTTGGCAACTCCGCACTTTCTTTCTTTGCCTAGGAGGGACAAGAGTGGCCCCCCCACAGCTGCATGGACCACACAATCTTCCCCTTGCAGCTTATCAAAAGCCAAAAGACAGCTGGCCCAAAAGAGACTGTACAAGTGAAGAACTACTCCAAGAAAGTGCAGATTGCTTTCCCAAGCCAAGCACTCCTTTCCAAACAGGGAAAACAAGCAAACCAAGGCCTGCCGCCTCCAGCACTACCTGCTTTGCCCTTGGCCATAGCACTGCAGAAGCCAAGAGATAGAGCTGCCCTGAGTCAAGCAGCCAAATGCTCTCCCAGAAGCACCAGCCCTGGGCTGCCTCAAGGTGACAGGTCAGAGGCCAAGTGCGTTGGTCGCTGCCTGGAGGAAATGCCGAGCTCCTGGCAGGACTCCGGCACCCAGCATCCTCAGCCAGCAACAGCAAAGTGCTGGCTGCTGCAAAACTTGCAGCTCTGCCTTGCACTAAAGACAGCACCCCACACAACTGGCACTTACAGCTTCAGAATATCCAGCCTCTGGTGTGAGCACTGATGGAGGCTGGCGGTCATGCAGCTCAGCCTGCTCCTCTTTGGCTTCTTGTCCAGGAGCAGCGGGAGCCAGGGCAGAGACGGCTTTTGCTTCTGTCATCTGTCAGAAGAGAGGAGCATGAGGGACAGGCCATTTCCTATCATGCAGAATCTCATCTCTTTTCACATCTACCACCACCTACTAAGGAAAAATCGTCCATATTTCATGGTGACAGAGGGCTTCTAATTCACAGCTACCAAATTCAAATGGGCCAATTCAGCAGCACTCTAGATGGATACAAAGTTGATTTTCCTCCCTGGCTGCTATCAGCAAGAAGGTTGTCTTGGCAGAAGGGAGCTTTAAGTGCTTGAAAGCACTGAAATGCAAAAGTAGGAAAGCGACAGCAACGCCTTGGCTCCTGCTGCTGCAGACGTAGAAAACTGAAACTGGATCACAATCCCAGCCAGGGCTGAAAAAGGGGCAGAAAACGTTGTCCAGAAGCATCTTTGCTTGCTGCAAAAAGGAAAATGAACAGGCCTTCTCTTCTTAACAAAACTACCAGCCAACAAAGCACAAGATGGAAAGGTCACCCCCTCCAGTGACTAAAGGCCTAGGATGCAGTGAGGGGATGTTTGGCGGTGAAACAGCCCTCGTGCTGAGCACTGTCACGCAGGGATGGATGGACGTCTGCCTGAAGGTCCCTCAAGAGCCTCCCATTGTCCAGGCAAAAGCTCCCTCAGCACCTCCTCACGGGCCTTGTGCTACACGCCCTTGCCCAGCTCCCCTGTCCTTCTGTGCACGCGCTGCAGCCCCTCAAGGACTTTCTGCTGCCCAGGGGCCCACAAGTGCACCCAGCACTGCAGCGGTGGCCGCAGCGCTGCCCAGCACAGGGCCACGCTCGCTGCCCTGCTCCTGCTGCCCCACTGCTGCTGACACAGGCCACCAGGCCCTTGGCCTTCTTGGCCACCTGGCCACAGGCTGCCTCATCTTCAGCAGCTCAAGGCCGCCAGCCCTGCGTCCCTTGGGCCCACGCAGCTCCCCCCCCACAAAAGTGCCCATGTCACTTCAGATACAGCAGGCGCCATTGCAAGATGGCCTTCCTCTTCCCAGCAACACAAGACAGCGCTCAAGGACTTGCAGCTTCACCCCCACTGCAGGCTCCAAGGCATTTGCCAAAGCTGCAGACTGCAGCAAAAGATGCATCGACAGAAACTGGCCGCTTCTGCTTTTGGCTTCACAAGGAGGCTTGGCAACTCCGCACTTTCTTTCTTTGCCTAGGAGGGACAAGAGTGGCCCCCCCACAGCTGCATGGACCACACAATCTTCCCCTTGCAGCTTATCAAAAGCCAAAAGACAGCTGGCCCAAAAGAGACTGTACAAGTGAAGAACTACTCCAAGAAAGTGCAGATTGCTTTCCCAAGCCAAGCACTCCTTTCCAAACAGGGAAAACAAGCAAACCAAGGCCTGCCGCCTCCAGCACTACCTGCTTTGCCCTTGGCCATAGCACTGCAGAAGCCAAGAGATAGAGCTGCCCTGAGTCAAGCAGCCAAATGCTCTCCCAGAAGCACCAGCCCTGGGCTGCCTCAAGGTGACAGGTCAGAGGCCAAGTGCATTGGTCGCTGCCTGGAGGAAATGCCGAGCTCCTGGCAGGACTCCGGCACCCAGCATCCTCAGCCAGCAACAGCAAAGTGCTGGCTGCTGCAAAACTTGCAGCTCTGCCTTGCACTAAAGACAGCACCCCACACAACTGGCACTTACAGCTTCAGAATATCCAGCCTCTGGTGTGAGCACTGATGGAGGCTGGCGGTCATGCAGCTCAGCCTGCTCCTCTTTGGCTTCTTGTCCAGGAGCAGCGGGAGCCAGGGGAGAGACGGCTTTTGCTTCTGTCATCTGTCAGAAGAGAGGAGCATGAGGGACAGGCCATTTCCTATCATGCAGAATCTCATCTCTTTTCACATCTACCACCACCTACTAAGGAAAAATCGTCCATATTTCATGGTGACAGAGGGCTTCTAATTCACAGCTACCAAATTCAAATGGGCCAATTCAGCAGCACTCTAGATGGATACAAAGTTGATTTTCCTCCCTGGCTGCTATCAGCAAGAAGGTTGTCTTGGCAGAAGGGAGCTTTAAGTGCTTGAAAGCACTGAAATGCAAAAGTAGGAAAGCGACAGCAACGCCTTGGCTCCTGCTGCTGCAGACGTAGAAAACTGAAACTGGATCACAATCCCAGCCAGGGCTGAAAAAGGGGCAGAAAACGTTGTCCAGAAGCATCTTTGCTTGCTGCAAAAAGGAAAATGAACAGGCCTTCTCTTCTTAACAAAACTACCAGCCAACAAAGCACAAGATGGAAAGGTCACCCCCTCCAGTGACTAAAGGCCTAGGATGCAGTGAGGGGATGTTTGGCGGTGAAACAGCCCTCGTGCTGAGCACTGTCACGCAGGGATGGATGGACGTCTGCCTGAAGGTCCCTCAAGAGCCTCCCATTGTCCAGGCAAAAGCTCCCTCAGCACCTCCTCACGGGCCTTGTGCTACACGCCCTTGCCCAGCTCCCCTGTCCTTCTGTGCACGCGCTGCAGCCCCTCAAGGACTTTCTGCTGCCCAGGGGCCCACAAGTGCACCCAGCACTGCAGCGGTGGCCGCAGCGCTGCCCAGCACAGGGCCACGCTCGCTGCCCTGCTCCTGCTGCCCCACTGCTGCTGACACAGGCCACCAGGCCCTTGGCCTTCTTGGCCACCTGGCCACAGGCTGCCTCATCTTCAGCAGCTCAAGGCCGCCAGCCCTGCGTCCCTTGGGCCCACGCAGCTCCCCCCCCACAAAAGTGCCCATGTCACTTCAGATACAGCAGGCGCCATTGCAAGATGGCCTTCCTCTTCCCAGCAACACAAGACAGCGCTCAAGGACTTGCAGCTTCACCCCCACTGCAGGCTCCAAGGCATTTGCCAAAGCTGCAGACTGCAGCAAAAGATGCATCGACAGAAACTGGCCGCTTCTGCTTTTGGCTTCACAAGGAGGCTTGGCAACTCCGCACTTTCTTTCTTTGCCTAGGAGGGACAAGAGTGGCCCCCCCACAGCTGCATGGACCACACAATCTTCCCCTTGCAGCTTATCAAAAGCCAAAAGACAGCTGGCCCAAAAGAGACTGTACAAGTGAAGAACTACTCCAAGAAAGTGCAGATTGCTTTCCCAAGCCAAGCACTCCTTTCCAAACAGGGAAAACAAGCAAACCAAGGCCTGCCGCCTCCAGCACTACCTGCTTTGCCCTTGGCCATAGCACTGCAGAAGCCAAGAGATAGAGCTGCCCTGAGTCAAGCAGCCAAATGCTCTCCCAGAAGCACCAGCCCTGGGCTGCCTCAAGGTGACAGGTCAGAGGCCAAGTGCGTTGGTCGCTGCCTGGAGGAAATGCCGAGCTCCTGGCAGGACTCCGGCACCCAGCATCCTCAGCCAGCAACAGCAAAGTGCTGGCTGCTGCAAAACTTGCAGCTCTGCCTTGCACTAAAGACAGCACCCCACACAACTGGCACTTACAGCTTCAGAATATCCAGCCTCTGGTGTGAGCACTGATGGAGGCTGGCGGTCATGCAGCTCAGCCTGCTCCTCTTTGGCTTCTTGTCCAGGAGCAGCGGGAGCCAGGGGAGAGACGGCTTTTGCTTCTGTCATCTGTCAGAAGAGAGGAGCATGAGGGACAGGCCATTTCCTATCATGCAGAATCTCATCTCTTTTCACATCTACCACCACCTACTAAGGAAAAATCGTCCATATTTCATGGTGACAGAGGGCTTCTAATTCACAGCTACCAAATTCAAATGGGCCAATTCAGCAGCACTCTAGATGGATACAAAGTTGATTTTCCTCCCTGGCTGCTATCAGCAAGAAGGTTGTCTTGGCAGAAGGGAGCTTTAAGTGCTTGAAAGCACTGAAATGCAAAAGTAGGAAAGCGACAGCAACGCCTTGGCTCCTGCTGCTGCAGACGTAGAAAACTGAAACTGGATCACAATCCCAGCCAGGGCTGAAAAAGGGGCAGGAAACGTTGTCCAGAAGCATCTTTGCTTGCTGCAAAAAGGAAAATGAACAGGCCTTCTCTTCTTAACAAAACTACCAGCCAACAAAGCACAAGATGGAAAGGTCACCCCCTCCAGTGTCTAAAGGCCTAGGATGCAGTGAGGGGATGTTTGGCGGTGAAACAGCCCTCATGCTGAGCACTGTCACGCAGGGATGGATGGACGTCTGCCTGAAGGTCCCTCAAGAGCCTCCCATTGTCCAGGCAAAAGCTCCCTCAGCACCTCCTCACGGGCCTTGTGCTACACGCCCTTGCCCAGCTCCCCTGTCCTTCTGTGCACGCGCTGCAGCCCCTCAAGGAATTTCTGCTGCCCAGGGGCCCACAAGTGCACCCAGCACTGCAGCGGTGGCCGCAGCGCTGCCCAGCACAGGGCCACGCTCGCTGCCCTGCTCCTGCTGCCCCACTGCTGCTGACACAGGCCACCAGGCCCTTGGCCTTCTTGGCCACCTGGCCACAGGCTGCCTCATCTTCAGCAGCTCAAGGTCGCCGGCCCTGCGTCCCTTGGGCCCACGCAGCTCCCCCCCCACAAAAGTGCCCATGTCACTTCAGATACAGCAGGCGCCATTGCAAGATGGCCTTCCTCTTCCCAGCAACACAAGACAGCGCTCAAGGACTTGCAGCTTCACCCCCACTGCAGGCTCCAAGGCATTTGCCAAAGCTGCAGACTGCAGCAAAAGATGCATCGACAGAAACTGGCCGCTTCTGCTTTTGGCTTCACAAGAAGGGTTGGCAACTCCGCACTTTCTTTCTTTGCCTAGGAGGGACAAGAGTGGCCCCCCCACAGCTGCATGGACCACACAATCCTCTCCTTGCAGCTTATCAAAAGCCAAAAGACAGCTGGCCCAAAAGAGACTGTACAAGTGAAGAACTACTCCAAGAAAGTGCAGATTGCTTTCCCAAGCCAAGCACTCCTTTCCAAACAGGGAAAACAAGCAAACCAAGGCCTGCCGCCTCCAGCACTACCTGCTTTGCCCTTGGCCATAGCACTGCAGAAGCCAAGAGATAGAGCTGCCCTGAGTCAAGCAGCCAAATGCTCTCCCAGAAGCACCAGCCCTGGGCTGCCTCAAGGTGACAGGTCAGAGGCCAAGTGCGTTGGTCGCTGCCTGGAGGAAATGCCGAGCTCCTGGCAGGACTCCGGCACCCAGCATCCTCAGCCAGCAACAGCAAAGTGCTGGCTGCTGCAAAACTTGCAGCTCTGCCTTGCACTAAAGACAGCACCCCACACAACTGGCACTTACAGCTTCAGAATATCCAGCCTCTGGTGTGAGCACTGATGGAGGCTGGCGGTCATGCAGCTCAGCCTGCTCCTCTTTGGCTTCTTGTCCAGGAGCAGCGGGAGCCAGGGCAGAGACGGCTTTTGCTTCTGTCATCTGTCAGAAGAGAGGAGCATGAGGGACAGGCCATTTCCTATCATGCAGAATCTCATCTCTTTTCACATCTACCACCACCTACTAAGGAAAAATCGTCCATATTTCATGGTGACAGAGGGCTTCTAATTCACAGCTACCAAATTCAAATGGGCCAATTCAGCAGCACTCTAGATGGATACAAAGTTGATTTTCCTCCCTGGCTGCTATCAGCAAGAAGGTTGTCTTGGCAGAAGGGAGCTTTAAGTGCTTGAAAGCACTGAAATGCAAAAGTAGGAAAGCGACAGCAACGCCTTGCCTCCTGCTGCTGCAGACGTAGAAAACTGAAACTGGATCACAATCCCAGCCAGGGCTGAAAAAGGGGCAGAAAACGTTGTCCAGAAGCATCTTTGCTTGCTGCAAAAAGGAAAATGAACAGGCCTTCTCTTCTTAACAAAACTACCAGCCAACAAAGCACAAGATGGAAAGGTCACCCCCTCCAGTGACTAAAGGCCTAGGATGCAGTGAGGGGATGTTTGGCGGTGAAACAGCCCTCGTGCTGAGCACTGTCACGCAGGGATGGATGGACGTCTGCCTGAAGGTCCCTCAAGAGCCTCCCATTGTCCAGGCAAAAGCTCCCTCAGCACCTCCTCACGGGCCTTGTGCTACACGCCCTTGCCCAGCTCCCCTGTCCTTCTGTGCACGCGCTGCAGCCCCTCAAGGACTTTCTGCTGCCCAGGGGCCCACAAGTGCACCCAGCACTGCAGCGGTGGCCGCAGCGCTGCCCAGCACAGGGCCACGCTCGCTGCCCTGCTCCTGCTGCCCCACTGCTGCTGACACAGGCCACCAGGCCCTTGGCCTTCTTGGCCACCTGGCCACAGGCTGCCTCATCTTCAGCAGCTCAAGGCCGCCAGCCCTGCGTCCCTTGGGCCCACGCAGCTCCCCCCCCACAAAAGTGCCCATGTCACTTCAGATACAGCAGGCGCCATTGCAAGATGGCCTTCCTCTTCCCAGCAACACAAGACAGCGCTCAAGGACTTGCAGCTTCACCCCCACTGCAGGCTCCAAGGCATTTGCCAAAGCTGCAGACTGCAGCAAAAGATGCATCGACAGAAACTGGCCGCTTCTGCTTTTGGCTTCACAAGGAGGCTTGGCAACTCCGCACTTTCTTTCTTTGCCTAGGAGGGACAAGAGTGGCCCCCCCACAGCTGCATGGACCACACAATCTTCCCCTTGCAGCTTATCAAAAGCCAAAAGACAGCTGGCCCAAAAGAGACTGTACAAGTGAAGAACTACTCCAAGAAAGTGCAGATTGCTTTCCCAAGCCAAGCACTCCTTTCCAAACAGGGAAAACAAGCAAACCAAGGCCTGCCGCCTCCAGCACTACCTGCTTTGCCCTTGGCCATAGCACTGCAGAAGCCAAGAGATAGAGCTGCCCTGAGTCAAGCAGCCAAATGCTCTCCCAGAAGCACCAGCCCTGGGCTGCCTCAAGGTGACAGGTCAGAGGCCAAGTGCATTGGTCGCTGCCTGGAGGAAATGCCGAGCTCCTGGCAGGACTCCGGCACCCAGCATCCTCAGCCAGCAACAGCAAAGTGCTGGCTGCTGCAAAACTTGCAGCTCTGCCTTGCACTAAAGACAGCACCCCACACAACTGGCACTTACAGCTTCAGAATATCCAGCCTCTGGTGTGAGCACTGATGGAGGCTGGCGGTCATGCAGCTCAGCCTGCTCCTCTTTGGCTTCTTGTCCAGGAGCAGCGGGAGCCAGGGCAGAGACGGCTTTTGCTTCTGTCATCTGTCAGAAGAGAGGAGCATGAGGGACAGGCCATTTCCTATCATGCAGAATCTCATCTCTTTTCACATCTACCACCACCTACTAAGGAAAAATCGTCCATATTTCATGGTGACAGAGGGCTTCGAATTCACAGCTACCAAATTCAAATGGGCCAATTCAGCAGCACTCTAGATGGATACAAAGTTGATTTTCCTCCCTGGCTGCTATCAGCAAGAAGGTTGTCTTGGCAGAAGGGAGCTTTAAGTGCTTGAAAGCACTGAAATGCAAAAGTAGGAAAGCGACAGCAACGCCTTGGCTCCTGCTGCTGCAGACGTAGAAAACTGAAACTGGATCACAATCCCAGCCAGGGCTGAAAAAGGGGCAGAAAACGTTGTCCAGAAGCATCTTTGCTTGCTGCAAAAAGGAAAATGAACAGGCCTTCTCTTCTTAACAAAACTACCAGCCAACAAAGCACAAGATGGAAAGGTCACCCCCTCCAGTGACTAAAGGCCTAGGATGCAGTGAGGGGATGTTTGGCGGTGAAACAGCCCTCGTGCTGAGCACTGTCACGCAGGGATGGATGGACGTCTGCCTGAAGGTCCCTCAAGAGCCTCCCATTGTCCAGGCAAAAGCTCCCTCAGCACCTCCTCACGGGCCTTGTGCTACACCCCCTTGCCCAGCTCCCCTGTCCTTCTGTGCACGCGCTGCAGCCCCTCAAGGAATTTCTGCTGCCCAGGGGCCCACAAGTGCACCCAGCACTGCAGCGGTGGCCGCAGCGCTGCCCAGCACAGGGCCACGCTCGCTGCCCTGCTCCTGCTGCCCCACTGCTGCTGACACAGGCCACCAGGCCCTTGGCCTTCTTGGCCACCTGGCCACAGGCTGCCTCATCTTCAGCAGCTCAAGGCCGCCGGCCCTGCGTCCCTTGGGCCCACGCAGCTCCCCCCCCACAAAAGTGCCCATGTCACTTCAGATACAGCAGGCGCCATTGCAAGATGGCCTTCCTCTTCCCAGCAACACAAGACAGCGCTCAAGGACTTGTAGCTTCACCCCCACTGCAGGCTCCAAGGCATTTGCCAAAGCTGCAGACTGCAGCAAAAGATGCATCGACAGAAACTGGCCGCTTCTGCTTTTGGCTTCACAAGAAGGCTTGGCAACTCCGCACTTTCTTTCTTTGCCTAGGAGGGACAAGAGTGGCCCCCCCACAGCTGCATGGACCACACAATCTTCCCCTTGCAGCTTATCAAAAGCCAAAAGACAGCTGGCCCAAAAGAGACTGTACAAGTGAAGAACTACTCCAAGAAAGTGCAGATTGCTTTCCCAAGCCAAGCACTCCTTTCCAAACAGGGAAAACAAGCAAACCAAGGCCTGCCGCCTCCAGCACTACCTGCTTTGCCCTTGGCCACAGCACTGCAGAAGCCAAGAGATAGAGCTGCCCTGAGTCAAGCAGCCAGATGCTCTCCCAGAAGCACCAGCCCTGGGCTGCCTCAAGGTGACAGGTCAGAGGCCAAGTGCGTTGGTCGCTGCCTGGAGGAAATGCCGAGCTCCTGGCAGGACTCCGGCACCCAGCATCCTCAGCCAGCAACAGCAAAGTGCTGGCTGCTGCAAAACTTGCAGCTCTGCCTTGCACTAAAGACAGCACCCCACACAACTGGCACTTACAGCTTCAGAATATCCAGCCTCTGGTGTGAGCACTGATGGAGGCTGGCGGTCATGCAGCTCAGCCTGCTCCTCTTTGGCTTCTTGTCCAGGAGCAGCGGGAGCCAGGGCAGAGACGGCTTTTGCTTCTGTCATCTGTCAGAAGAGAGGAGCATGAGGGACAGGCCATTTCCTATCATGCAGAATCTCATCTCTTTTCACATCTACCACCACCTACTAAGGAAAAATCGTCCATATTTCATGGTGACAGAGGGCTTCTAATTCACAGCTACCAAATTCAAATGGGCCAATTCAGCAGCACTCTAGATGGATACAAAGTTGATTTTCCTCCCTGGCTGCTATCAGCAAGAAGGTTGTCTTGGCAGAAGGGAGCTTTAAGTGCTTGAAAGCACTGAAATGCAAAAGTAGGAAAGCGACAGCAACGCCTTGGCTCCTGCTGCTGCAGACGTAGAAAACTGAAACTGGATCACAATCCCAGCCAGGGCTGAAAAAGGGGCAGAAAACGTTGTCCAGAAGCATCTTTGCTTGCTGCAAAAAGGAAAATGAACAGGCCTTCTCTTCTTAACAAAACTACCAGCCAACAAAGCACAAGATGGAAAGGTCACCCCCTCCAGTGACTAAAGGCCTAGGATGCAGTGAGGGGATGTTTGGCGGTGAAACAGCCCTCGTGCTGAGCACTGTCACGCAGGGATGGATGGACGTCTGCCTGAAGGTCCCTCAAGAGCCTCCCATTGTCCAGGCAAAAGCTCCCTCAGCACCTCCTCACGGGCCTTGTGCTACACGCCCTTGCCCAGCTCCCCTGTCCTTCTGTGCACGCGCTGCAGCCCCTCAAGGACTTTCTGCTGCCCAGGGGCCCACAAGTGCACCCAGCACTGCAGCGGTGGCCGCAGCGCTGCCCAGCACAGGGCCACGCTCGCTGCCCTGCTCCTGCTGCCCCACTGCTGCTGACACAGGCCACCAGGCCCTTGGCCTTCTTGGCCACCTGGCCACAGGCTGCCTCATCTTCAGCAGCTCAAGGCCGCCAGCCCTGCGTCCCTTGGGCCCACGCAGCTC
Organism: Agelaius tricolor; assembly: GCF_023055355.1. Taxonomy (NCBI): domain Eukaryota; kingdom Metazoa; phylum Chordata; class Aves; order Passeriformes; family Icteridae; genus Agelaius; species Agelaius tricolor. The sequence goes on along the minus strand of NW_027269401.1, from coordinate 26,567 downwards.
CCCCCCCACAAAAGTGCCCATGTCACTTCAGATACAGCAGGCGCCATTGCAAGATGGCCTTCCTCTTCCCAGCAACACAAGACAGCGCTCAAGGACTTGCAGCTTCACCCCCACTGCAGGCTCCAAGGCATTTGCCAAAGCTGCAGACTGCAGCAAAAGATGCATCGACAGAAACTGGCCGCTTCTGCTTTTGGCTTCACAAGAAGGCTTGGCAACTCCGCACTTTCTTTCTTTGCCTAGGAGGGACAAGAGTGGCCCCCCCACAGCTGCATGGACCACACAATCTTCCCCTTGCAGCTTATCAAAAGCCAAAAGACAGCTGGCCCAAAAGAGACTGTACAAGTGAAGAACTACTCCAAGAAAGTGCAGATTGCTTTCCCAAGCCAAGCACTCCTTTCCAAACAGGGAAAACAAGCAAACCAAGGCCTGCCGCCTCCAGCACTACCTGCTTTGCCCTTGGCCATAGCACTGCAGAAGCCAAGAGATAGAGCTGCCCTGAGTCAAGCAGCCAGATGCTCTCCCAGAAGCACCAGCCCTGGGCTGCCTCAAGGTGACAGGTCAGAGGCCAAGTGCGTTGGTCGCTGCCTGGAGGAAATGCCGAGCTCCTGGCAGGACTCCGGCACCCAGCATCCTCAGCCAGCAACAGCAAAGTGCTGGCTGCTGCAAAACTTGCAGCTCTGCCTTGCACTAAAGACAGCACCCCACACAACTGGCACTTACAGCTTCAGAATATCCAGCCTCTGGTGTGAGCACTGATGGAGGCTGGCGGTCATGCAGCTCAGCCTGCTCCTCTTTGGCTTCTTGTCCAGGAGCAGCGGGAGCCAGGGCAGAGACGGCTTTTGCTTCTGTCATCTGTCAGAAGAGAGGAGCATGAGGGACAGGCCATTTCCTATCATGCAGAATCTCATCTCTTTTCACATCTACCACCACCTACTAAGGAAAAATCGTCCATATTTCATGGTGACAGAGGGCTTCTAATTCACAGCTACCAAATTCAAATGGGCCAATTCAGCAGCACTCTAGATGGATACAAAGTTGATTTTCCTCCCTGGCTGCTATCAGCAAGAAGGTTGTCTTGGCAGAAGGGAGCTTTAAGTGCTTGAAAGCACTGAAATGCAAAAGTAGGAAAGCGACAGCAACGCCTTGGCTCCTGCTGCTGCAGACGTAGAAAACTGAAACTGGATCACAATCCCAGCCAGGGCTGAAAAAGGGGCAGGAAACGTTGTCCAGAAGCATCTTTGCTTGCTGCAAAAAGGAAAATGAACAGGCCTTCTCTTCTTAACAAAACTACCAGCCAACAAAGCACAAGATGAAAAGGTCACCCCCTCCAGTGTCTAAAGGCCTAGGATGCAGTGAGGGGATGTTTGGCGGTGAAACAGCCCTCGTGCTGAGCACTGTCACGCAGGGATGGATGGACGTCTGCCTGAAGGTCCCTCAAGAGCCTCCCATTGTCCAGGCAAAAGCTCCCTCAGCACCTCCTCACGGGCCTTGTGCTACACCCCCTTGCCCAGCTCCCCTGTCCTTCTGTGCACGCGCTGCAGCCCCTCAAGGAATTTCTGCTGCCCAGGGGCCCACAAGTGCACCCAGCACTGCAGCGGTGGCCGCAGCGCTGCCCAGCACAGGGCCACGCTCGCTGCCCTGCTCCTGCTGCCCCACTGCTGCTGACACAGGCCACCAGGCCCTTGGCCTTCTTGGCCACCTGGCCACAGGCTGCCTCATCTTCAGCAGCTCAAGGCCGCCAGCCCTGCGTCCCTTGGGCCCACGCAGCTCCCCCCCCACAAAAGTGCCCATGTCACTTCAGATACAGCAGGCGCCATTGCAAGATGGCCTTCCTCTTCCCAGCAACACAAGACAGCGCTCAAGGACTTGCAGCTTCACCCCCACTGCAGGCTCCAAGGCATTTGCCAAAGCTGCAGACTGCAGCAAAAGATGCATCGACAGAAACTGGCCGCTTCTGCTTTTGGCTTCACAAGAAGGCTTGGCAACTCCGCACTTTCTTTCTTTGCCTAGGAGGGACAAGAGTGGCCCCCCCACAGCTGCATGGACCACACAATCCTCTCCTTGCAGCTTATCAAAAGCCAAAAGACAGCTGGCCCAAAAGAGACTGTACAAGTGAAGAACTACTCAAAGAAAGTGCAGATTGCTTTCCCAAGCCAAGCACTCCTTTCCAAACAGGGAAAACAAGCAAACCAAGGCCTGCCGCCTCCAGCACTACCTGCTTTGCCCTTGGCCATAGCACTGCAGAAGCCAAGAGATAGAGCTGCCCTGAGTCAAGCAGCCAGATGCTCTCCCAGAAGCACCAGCCCTGGGCTGCCTCAAGGTGACAGGTCAGAGGCCAAGTGCGTTGGTCGCTGCCTGGAGGAAATGCCGAGCTCCTGGCAGGACTCCGGCACCCAGCATCCTCAGCCAGCAACAGCAAAGTGCTGGCTGCTGCAAAACTTGCAGCTCTGCCTTGCACTAAAGACAGCACCCCACACAACTGGCACTTACAGCTTCAGAATATCCAGCCTCTGGTGTGAGCACTGATGGAGGCTGGCGGTCATGCAGCTCAGCCTGCTCCTCTTTGGCTTCTTGTCCAGGAGCAGCGGGAGCCAGGGCAGAGACGGCTTTTGCTTCTGTCATCTGTCAGAAGAGAGGAGCATGAGGGACAGGCCATTTCCTATCATGCAGAATCTCATCTCTTTTCACATCTACCACCACCTACTAAGGAAAAATCGTCCATATTTCATGGTGACAGAGGGCTTCTAATTCACAGCTACCAAATTCAAATGGGCCAATTCAGCAGCACTCTAGATGGATACAAAGTTGATTTTCCTCCCTGGCTGCTATCAGCAAGAAGGTTGTCTTGGCAGAAGGGAGCTTTAAGTGCTTGAAAGCACTGAAATGCAAAAGTAGGAAAGCGACAGCAACGCCTTGCCTCCTGCTGCTGCAGACGTAGAAAACTGAAACTGGATCACAATCCCAGCCAGGGCTGAAAAAGGGGCAGAAAACGTTGTCCAGAAGCATCTTTGCTTGCTGCAAAAAGGAAAATGAACAGGCCTTCTCTTCTTAACAAAACTACCAGCCAACAAAGCACAAGATGGAAAGGTCACCCCCTCCAGTGACTAAAGGCCTAGGATGCAGTGAGGGGATGTTTGGCGGTGAAACAGCCCTCGTGCTGAGCACTGTCACGCAGGGATGGATGGACGTCTGCCTGAAGGTCCCTCAAGAGCCTCCCATTGTCCAGGCAAAAGCTCCCTCAGCACCTCCTCACGGGCCTTGTGCTACACGCCCTTGCCCAGCTCCCCTGTCCTTCTGTGCACGCGCTGCAGCCCCTCAAGGACTTTCTGCTGCCCAGGGGCCCACAAGTGCACCCAGCACTGCAGCGGTGGCCGCAGCGCTGCCCAGCACAGGGCCACGCTCGCTGCCCTGCTCCTGCTGCCCCACTGCTGCTGACACAGGCCACCAGGCCCTTGGCCTTCTTGGCCACCTGGCCACAGGCTGCCTCATCTTCAGCAGCTCAAGGCCGCCAGCCCTGCGTCCCTTGGGCCCACGCAGCTCCCCCCCCACAAAAGTGCCCATGTCACTTCAGATACAGCAGGCGCCATTGCAAGATGGCCTTCCTCTTCCCAGCAACACAAGACAGCGCTCAAGGACTTGCAGCTTCACCCCCACTGCAGGCTCCAAGGCATTTGCCAAAGCTGCAGACTGCAGCAAAAGATGCATCGACAGAAACTGGCCGCTTCTGCTTTTGGCTTCACAAGGAGGCTTGGCAACTCCGCACTTTCTTTCTTTGCCTAGGAGGGACAAGAGTGGCCCCCCCACAGCTGCATGGACCACACAATCTTCCCCTTGCAGCTTATCAAAAGCCAAAAGACAGCTGGCCCAAAAGAGACTGTACAAGTGAAGAACTACTCCAAGAAAGTGCAGATTGCTTTCCCAAGCCAAGCACTCCTTTCCAAACAGGGAAAACAAGCAAACCAAGGCCTGCCGCCTCCAGCACTACCTGCTTTGCCCTTGGCCATAGCACTGCAGAAGCCAAGAGATAGAGCTGCCCTGAGTCAAGCAGCCAAATGCTCTCCCAGAAGCACCAGCCCTGGGCTGCCTCAAGGTGACAGGTCAGAGGCCAAGTGCGTTGGTCGCTGCCTGGAGGAAATGCCGAGCTCCTGGCAGGACTCCGGCACCCAGCATCCTCAGCCAGCAACAGCAAAGTGCTGGCTGCTGCAAAACTTGCAGCTCTGCCTTGCACTAAAGACAGCACCCCACACAACTGGCACTTACAGCTTCAGAATATCCAGCCTCTGGTGTGAGCACTGATGGAGGCTGGCGGTCATGCAGCTCAGCCTGCTCCTCTTTGGCTTCTTGTCCAGGAGCAGCGGGAGCCAGGGCAGAGACGGCTTTTGCTTCTGTCATCTGTCAGAAGAGAGGAGCATGAGGGACAGGCCATTTCCTATCATGCAGAATCTCATCTCTTTTCACATCTACCACCACCTACTAAGGAAAAATCGTCCATATTTCATGGTGACAGAGGGCTTCTAATTCACAGCTACCAAATTCAAATGGGCCAATTCAGCAGCACTCTAGATGGATACAAAGTTGATTTTCCTCCCTGGCTGCTATCAGCAAGAAGGTTGTCTTGGCAGAAGGGAGCTTTAAGTGCTTGAAAGCACTGAAATGCAAAAGTAGGAAAGCGACAGCAACGCCTTGCCTCCTGCTGCTGCAGACGTAGAAAACTGAAACTGGATCACAATCCCAGCCAGGGCTGAAAAAGGGGCAGGAAACGTTGTCCAGAAGCATCTTTGCTTGCTGCAAAAAGGAAAATGAACAGGCCTTCTCTTCTTAACAAAACTACCAGCCAACAAAGCACAAGATGGAAAGGTCACCCCCTCCAGTGTCTAAAGGCCTAGGATGCAGTGAGGGGATGTTTGGCGGTGAAACAGCCCTCGTGCTGAGCACTGTCACGCAGGGATGGATGGACGTCTGCCTGAAGGTCCCTCAAGAGCCTCCCATTGTCCAGGCAAAAGCTCCCTCAGCACCTCCTCACGGGCCTTGTGCTACACGCCCTTGCCCAGCTCCCCTGTCCTTCTGTGCACGCGCTGCAGCCCCTCAAGGACTTTCTGCTGCCCAGGGGCCCACAAGTGCACCCAGCACTGCAGCGGTGGCCGCAGCGCTGCCCAGCACAGGGCCACGCTCGCTGCCCTGCTCCTGCTGCCCCACTGCTGCTGACACAGGCCACCAGGCCCTTGGCCTTCTTGGCCACCTGGCCACAGGCTGCCTCATCTTCAGCAGCTCAAGGCCGCCAGCCCTGCGTCCCTTGGGCCCACGCAGCTCCCCCCCCACAAAAGTGCCCATGTCACTTCAGATACAGCAGGCGCCATTGCAAGATGGCCTTCCTCTTCCCAGCAACACAAGACAGCGCTCAAGGACTTGCAGCTTCACCCCCACTGCAGGCTCCAAGGCATTTGCCAAAGCTGCAGACTGCAGCAAAAGATGCATCGACAGAAACTGGCCGCTTCTGCTTTTGGCTTCACAAGAAGGCTTGGCAACTCCGCACTTTCTTTCTTTGCCTAGGAGGGACAAGAGTGGCCCCCCCACAGCTGCATGGACCACACAATCTTCCCCTTGCAGCTTATCAAAAGCCAAAAGACAGCTGGCCCAAAAGAGACTGTACAAGTGAAGAACTACTCCAAGAAAGTGCAGATTGCTTTCCCAAGCCAAGCACTCCTTTCCAAACAGGGAAAACAAGCAAACCAAGGCCTGCCGCCTCCAGCACTACCTGCTTTGCCCTTGGCCATAGCACTGCAGAAGCCAAGAGATAGAGCTGCCCCGAGTCAAGCAGCCAAATGCTCTCCCAGAAGCACCAGCCCTGGGCTGCCTCAAGGTGACAGGTCAGAGGCCAAGTGCGTTGGTCGCTGCCTGGAGGAAATGCCGAGCTCCTGGCAGGACTCCGGCACCCAGCATCCTCAGCCAGCAACAGCAAAGTGCTGGCTGCTGCAAAACTTGCAGCTCTGCCTTGCACTAAAGACAGCACCCCACACAACTGGCACTTACAGCTTCAGAATATCCAGCCTCTGGTGTGAGCACTGATGGAGGCTGGCGGTCATGCAGCTCAGCCTGCTCCTCTTTGGCTTCTTGTCCAGGAGCAGCGGGAGCCAGGGCAGAGACGGCTTTTGCTTCTGTCATCTGTCAGAAGAGAGGAGCATGAGGGACAGGCCATTTCCTATCATGCAGAATCTCATCTCTTTTCACATCTACCACCACCTACTAAGGAAAAATCGTCCATATTTCATGGTGACAGAGGGCTTCTAATTCACAGCTACCAAATTCAAATGGGCCAATTCAGCAGCACTCTAGATGGATACAAAGTTGATTTTCCTCCCTGGCTGCTATCAGCAAGAAGGTTGTCTTGGCAGAAGGGAGCTTTAAGTGCTTGAAAGCACTGAAATGCAAAAGTAGGAAAGCGACAGCAACGCCTTGGCTCCTGCTGCTGCAGACGTAGAAAACTGAAACTGGATCACAATCCCAGCCAGGGCTGAAAAAGGGGCAGAAAACGTTGTCCAGAAGCATCTTTGCTTGCTGCAAAAAGGAAAATGAACAGGCCTTCTCTTCTTAACAAAACTACCAGCCAACAAAGCACAAGATGGAAAGGTCACCCCCTCCAGTGACTAAAGGCCTAGGATGCAGTGAGGGGATGTTTGGCGGTGAAACAGCCCTCGTGCTGAGCACTGTCACGCAGGGATGGATGGACGTCTGCCTGAAGGTCCCTCAAGAGCCTCCCATTGTCCAGGCAAAAGCTCCCTCAGCACCTCCTCACGGGCCTTGTGCTACACGCCCTTGCCCAGCTCCCCTGTCCTTCTGTGCACGCGCTGCAGCCCCTCAAGGACTTTCTGCTGCCCAGGGGCCCACAAGTGCACCCAGCACTGCAGCGGTGGCCGCAGCGCTGCCCAGCACAGGGCCACGCTCGCTGCCCTGCTCCTGCTGCCCCACTGCTGCTGACACAGGCCACCAGGCCCTTGGCCTTCTTGGCCACCTGGCCACAGGCTGCCTCATCTTCAGCAGCTCAAGGCCGCCAGCCCTGCGTCCCTTGGGCCCACGCAGCTCCCCCCCCACAAAAGTGCCCATGTCACTTCAGATACAGCAGGCGCCATTGCAAGATGGCCTTCCTCTTCCCAGCAACACAAGACAGCGCTCAAGGACTTGCAGCTTCACCCCCACTGCAGGCTCCAAGGCATTTGCCAAAGCTGCAGACTGCAGCAAAAGATGCATCGACAGAAACTGGCCGCTTCTGCTTTTGGCTTCACAAGAAGGCTTGGCAACTCCGCACTTTCTTTCTTTGCCTAGGAGGGACAAGAGTGGCCCCCCCACAGCTGCATGGACCACACAATCTTCCCCTTGCAGCTTATCAAAAGCCAAAAGACAGCTGGCCCAAAAGAGACTGTACAAGTGAAGAACTACTCCAAGAAAGTGCAGATTGCTTTCCCAAGCCAAGCACTCCTTTCCAAACAGGGAAAACAAGCAAACCAAGGCCTGCCGCCTCCAGCACTACCTGCTTTGCCCTTGGCCATAGCACTGCAGAAGCCAAGAGATAGAGCTGCCCTGAGTCAAGCAGCCAGATGCTCTCCCAGAAGCACCAGCCCTGGGCTGCCTCAAGGTGACAGGTCAGAGGCCAAGTGCGTTGGTCGCTGCCTGGAGGAAATGCCGAGCTCCTGGCAGGACTCCGGCACCCAGCATCCTCAGCCAGCAACAGCAAAGTGCTGGCTGCTGCAAAACTTGCAGCTCTGCCTTGCACTAAAGACAGCACCCCACACAACTGGCACTTACAGCTTCAGAATATCCAGCCTCTGGTGTGAGCACTGATGGAGGCTGGCGGTCATGCAGCTCAGCCTGCTCCTCTTTGGCTTCTTGTCCAGGAGCAGCGGGAGCCAGGGCAGAGACGGCTTTTGCTTCTGTCATCTGTCAGAAGAGAGGAGCATGAGGGACAGGCCATTTCCTATCATGCAGAATCTCATCTCTTTTCACATCTACCACCACCTACTAAGGAAAAATCGTCCATATTTCATGGTGACAGAGGGCTTCTAATTCACAGCTACCAAATTCAAATGGGCCAATTCAGCAGCACTCTAGATGGATACAAAGTTGATTTTCCTCCCTGGCTGCTATCAGCAAGAAGGTTGTCTTGGCAGAAGGGAGCTTTAAGTGCTTGAAAGCACTGAAATGCAAAAGTAGGAAAGCGACAGCAACGCCTTGGCTCCTGCTGCTGCAGACGTAGAAAACTGAAACTGGATCACAATCCCAGCCAGGGCTGAAAAAGGGGCAGGAAACGTTGTCCAGAAGCATCTTTGCTTGCTGCAAAAAGGAAAATGAACAGGCCTTCTCTTCTTAACAAAACTACCAGCCAACAAAGCACAAGATGAAAAGGTCACCCCCTCCAGTGTCTAAAGGCCTAGGATGCAGTGAGGGGATGTTTGGCGGTGAAACAGCCCTCGTGCTGAGCACTGTCACGCAGGGATGGATGGACGTCTGCCTGAAGGTCCCTCAAGAGCCTCCCATTGTCCAGGCAAAAGCTCCCTCAGCACCTCCTCACGGGCCTTGTGCTACACCCCCTTGCCCAGCTCCCCTGTCCTTCTGTGCACGCGCTGCAGCCCCTCAAGGAATTTCTGCTGCCCAGGGGCCCACAAGTGCACCCAGCACTGCAGCGGTGGCCGCAGCGCTGCCCAGCACAGGGCCACGCTCGCTGCCCTGCTCCTGCTGCCCCACTGCTGCTGACACAGGCCACCAGGCCCTTGGCCTTCTTGGCCACCTGGCCACAGGCTGCCTCATCTTCAGCAGCTCAAGGCCGCCAGCCCTGCGTCCCTTGGGCCCACGCAGCTCCCCCCCCACAAAAGTGCCCATGTCACTTCAGATACAGCAGGCGCCATTGCAAGATGGCCTTCCTCTTCCCAGCAACACAAGACAGCGCTCAAGGACTTGCAGCTTCACCCCCACTGCAGGCTCCAAGGCATTTGCCAAAGCTGCAGACTGCAGCAAAAGATGCATCGACAGAAACTGGCCGCTTCTGCTTTTGGCTTCACAAGAAGGCTTGGCAACTCCGCACTTTCTTTCTTTGCCTAGGAGGGACAAGAGTGGCCCCCCCACAGCTGCATGGACCACACAATCCTCTCCTTGCAGCTTATCAAAAGCCAAAAGACAGCTGGCCCAAAAGAGACTGTACAAGTGAAGAACTACTCCAAGAAAGTGCAGATTGCTTTCCCAAGCCAAGCACTCCTTTCCAAACAGGGAAAACAAGCAAACCAAGGCCTGCCGCCTCCAGCACTACCTGCTTTGCCCTTGGCCATAGCACTGCAGAAGCCAAGAGATAGAGCTGCCCTGAGTCAAGCAGCCAGATGCTCTCCCAGAAGCACCAGCCCTGGGCTGCCTCAAGGTGACAGGTCAGAGGCCAAGTGCGTTGGTCGCTGCCTGGAGGAAATGCCGAGCTCCTGGCAGGACTCCGGCACCCAGCATCCTCAGCCAGCAACAGCAAAGTGCTGGCTGCTGCAAAACTTGCAGCTCTGCCTTGCACTAAAGACAGCACCCCACACAACTGGCACTTACAGCTTCAGAATATCCAGCCTCTGGTGTGAGCACTGATGGAGGCTGGCGGTCATGCAGCTCAGCCTGCTCCTCTTTGGCTTCTTGTCCAGGAGCAGCGGGAGCCAGGGCAGAGACGGCTTTTGCTTCTGTCATCTGTCAGAAGAGAGGAGCATGAGGGACAGGCCATTTCCTATCATGCAGAATCTCATCTCTTTTCACATCTACCACCACCTACTAAGGAAAAATCGTCCATATTTCATGGTGACAGAGGGCTTCTAATTCACAGCTACCAAATTCAAATGGGCCAATTCAGCAGCACTCTAGATGGATACAAAGTTGATTTTCCTCCCTGGCTGCTATCAGCAAGAAGGTTGTCTTGGCAGAAGGGAGCTTTAAGTGCTTGAAAGCACTGAAATGCAAAAGTAGGAAAGCGACAGCAACGCCTTGCCTCCTGCTGCTGCAGACGTAGAAAACTGAAACTGGATCACAATCCCAGCCAGGGCTGAAAAAGGGGCAGAAAACGTTGTCCAGAAGCATCTTTGCTTGCTGCAAAAAGGAAAATGAACAGGCCTTCTCTTCTTAACAAAACTACCAGCCAACAAAGCACAAGATGGAAAGGTCACCCCCTCCAGTGACTAAAGGCCTAGGATGCAGTGAGGGGATGTTTGGCGGTGAAACAGCCCTCGTGCTGAGCACTGTCACGCAGGGATGGATGGACGTCTGCCTGAAGGTCCCTCAAGAGCCTCCCATTGTCCAGGCAAAAGCTCCCTCAGCACCTCCTCACGGGCCTTGTGCTACACGCCCTTGCCCAGCTCCCCTGTCCTTCTGTGCACGCGCTGCAGCCCCTCAAGGACTTTCTGCTGCCCAGGGGCCCACAAGTGCACCCAGCACTGCAGCGGTGGCCGCAGCGCTGCCCAGCACAGGGCCACGCTCGCTGCCCTGCTCCTGCTGCCCCACTGCTGCTGACACAGGCCACCAGGCCCTTGGCCTTCTTGGCCACCTGGCCACAGGCTGCCTCATCTTCAGCAGCTCAAGGCCGCCAGCCCTGCGTCCCTTGGGCCCACGCAGCTCCCCCCCCACAAAAGTGCCCATGTCACTTCAGATACAGCAGGCGCCATTGCAAGATGGCCTTCCTCTTCCCAGCAACACAAGACAGCGCTCAAGGACTTGCAGCTTCACCCCCACTGCAGGCTCCAAGGCATTTGCCAAAGCTGCAGACTGCAGCAAAAGATGCATCGACAGAAACTGGCCGCTTCTGCTTTTGGCTTCACAAGGAGGCTTGGCAACTCCGCACTTTCTTTCTTTGCCTAGGAGGGACAAGAGTGGCCCCCCCACAGCTGCATGGACCACACAATCTTCCCCTTGCAGCTTATCAAAAGCCAAAAGACAGCTGGCCCAAAAGAGACTGTACAAGTGAAGAACTACTCCAAGAAAGTGCAGATTGCTTTCCCAAGCCAAGCACTCCTTTCCAAACAGGGAAAACAAGCAAACCAAGGCCTGCCGCCTCCAGCACTACCTGCTTTGCCCTTGGCCATAGCACTGCAGAAGCCAAGAGATAGAGCTGCCCTGAGTCAAGCAGCCAAATGCTCTCCCAGAAGCACCAGCCCTGGGCTGCCTCAAGGTGACAGGTCAGAGGCCAAGTGCGTTGGTCGCTGCCTGGAGGAAATGCCGAGCTCCTGGCAGGACTCCGGCACCCAGCATCCTCAGCCAGCAACAGCAAAGTGCTGGCTGCTGCAAAACTTGCAGCTCTGCCTTGCACTAAAGACAGCACCCCACACAACTGGCACTTACAGCTTCAGAATATCCAGCCTCTGGTGTGAGCACTGATGGAGGCTGGCGGTCATGCAGCTCAGCCTGCTCCTCTTTGGCTTCTTGTCCAGGAGCAGCGGGAGCCAGGGCAGAGACGGCTTTTGCTTCTGTCATCTGTCAGAAGAGAGGAGCATGAGGGACAGGCCATTTCCTATCATGCAGAATCTCATCTCTTTTCACATCTACCACCACCTACTAAGGAAAAATCGTCCATATTTCATGGTGACAGAGGGCTTCTAATTCACAGCTACCAAATTCAAATGGGCCAATTCAGCAGCACTCTAGATGGATACAAAGTTGATTTTCCTCCCTGGCTGCTATCAGCAAGAAGGTTGTCTTGGCAGAAGGGAGCTTTAAGTGCTTGAAAGCACTGAAATGCAAAAGTAGGAAAGCGACAGCAACGCCTTGGCTCCTGCTGCTGCAGACGTAGAAAACTGAAACTGGATCACAATCCCAGCCAGGGCTGAAAAAGGGGCAGGAAACGTTGTCCAGAAGCATCTTTGCTTGCTGCAAAAAGGAAAATGAACAGGCCTTCTCTTCTTAACAAAACTACCAGCCAACAAAGCACAAGATGAAAAGGTCACCCCCTCCAGTGTCTAAAGGCCTAGGATGCAGTGAGGGGATGTTTGGCGGTGAAACAGCCCTCGTGCTGAGCACTGTCACGCAGGGATGGATGGACGTCTGCCTGAAGGTCCCTCAAGAGCCTCCCATTGTCCAGGCAAAAGCTCCCTCAGCACCTCCTCACGGGCCTTGTGCTACACCCCCTTGCCCAGCTCCCCTGTCCTTCTGTGCACGCGCTGCAGCCCCTCAAGGAATTTCTGCTGCCCAGGGGCCCACAAGTGCACCCAGCACTGCAGCGGTGGCCGCAGCGCTGCCCAGCACAGGGCCACGCTCGCTGCCCTGCTCCTGCTGCCCCACTGCTGCTGACACAGGCCACCAGGCCCTTGGCCTTCTTGGCCACCTGGCCACAGGCTGCCTCATCTTCAGCAGCTCAAGGCCGCCAGCCCTGCGTCCCTTGGGCCCACGCAGCTCCCCCCCCACAAAAGTGCCCATGTCACTTCAGATACAGCAGGCGCCATTGCAAGATGGCCTTCCTCTTCCCAGCAACACAAGACAGCGCTCAAGGACTTGCAGCTTCACCCCCACTGCAGGCTCCAAGGCATTTGCCAAAGCTGCAGACTGCAGCAAAAGATGCATCGACAGAAACTGGCCGCTTCTGCTTTTGGCTTCACAAGAAGGCTTGGCAACTCCGCACTTTCTTTCTTTGCCTAGGAGGGACAAGAGTGGCCCCCCCACAGCTGCATGGACCACACAATCCTCTCCTTGCAGCTTATCAAAAGCCAAAAGACAGCTGGCCCAAAAGAGACTGTACAAGTGAAGAACTACTCAAAGAAAGTGCAGATTGCTTTCCCAAGCCAAGCACTCCTTTCCAAACAGGGAAAACAAGCAAACCAAGGCCTGCCGCCTCCAGCACTACCTGCTTTGCCCTTGGCCATAGCACTGCAGAAGCCAAGAGATAGAGCTGCCCTGAGTCAAGCAGCCAGATGCTCTCCCAGAAGCACCAGCCCTGGGCTGCCTCAAGGTGACAGGTCAGAGGCCAAGTGCGTTGGTCGCTGCCTGGAGGAAATGCCGAGCTCCTGGCAGGACTCCGGCACCCAGCATCCTCAGCCAGCAACAGCAAAGTGCTGGCTGCTGCAAAACTTGCAGCTCTGCCTTGCACTAAAGACAGCACCCCACACAACTGGCACTTACAGCTTCAGAATATCCAGCCTCTGGTGTGAGCACTGATGGAGGCTGGCGGTCATGCAGCTCAGCCTGCTCCTCTTTGGCTTCTTGTCCAGGAGCAGCGGGAGCCAGGGCAGAGACGGCTTTTGCTTCTGTCATCTGTCAGAAGAGAGGAGCATGAGGGACAGGCCATTTCCTATCATGCAGAATCTCATCTCTTTTCACATCTACCACCACCTACTAAGGAAAAATCGTCCATATTTCATGGTGACAGAGGGCTTCTAATTCACAGCTACCAAATTCAAATGGGCCAATTCAGCAGCACTCTAGATGGATACAAAGTTGATTTTCCTCCCTGGCTGCTATCAGCAAGAAGGTTGTCTTGGCAGAAGGGAGCTTTAAGTGCTTGAAAGCACTGAAATGCAAAAGTAGGAAAGCGACAGCAACGCCTTGCCTCCTGCTGCTGCAGACGTAGAAAACTGAAACTGGATCACAATCCCAGCCAGGGCTGAAAAAGGGGCAGAAAACGTTGTCCAGAAGCATCTTTGCTTGCTGCAAAAAGGAAAATGAACAGGCCTTCTCTTCTTAACAAAACTACCAGCCAACAAAGCACAAGATGGAAAGGTCACCCCCTCCAGTGACTAAAGGCCTAGGATGCAGTGAGGGGATGTTTGGCGGTGAAACAGCCCTCGTGCTGAGCACTGTCACGCAGGGATGGATGGACGTCTGCCTGAAGGTCCCTCAAGAGCCTCCCATTGTCCAGGCAAAAGCTCCCTCAGCACCTCCTCACGGGCCTTGTGCTACACGCCCTTGCCCAGCTCCCCTGTCCTTCTGTGCACGCGCTGCAGCCCCTCAAGGACTTTCTGCTGCCCAGGGGCCCACAAGTGCACCCAGCACTGCAGCGGTGGCCGCAGCGCTGCCCAGCACAGGGCCACGCTCGCTGCCCTGCTCCTGCTGCCCCACTGCTGCTGACACAGGCCACCAGGCCCTTGGCCTTCTTGGCCACCTGGCCACAGGCTGCCTCATCTTCAGCAGCTCAAGGCCGCCAGCCCTGCGTCCCTTGGGCCCACGCAGCTCCCCCCCCACAAAAGTGCCCATGTCACTTCAGATACAGCAGGCGCCATTGCAAGATGGCCTTCCTCTTCCCAGCAACACAAGACAGCGCTCAAGGACTTGCAGCTTCACCCCCACTGCAGGCTCCAAGGCATTTGCCAAAGCTGCAGACTGCAGCAAAAGATGCATCGACAGAAACTGGCCGCTTCTGCTTTTGGCTTCACAAGGAGGCTTGGCAACTCCGCACTTTCTTTCTTTGCCTAGGAGGGACAAGAGTGGCCCCCCCACAGCTGCATGGACCACACAATCTTCCCCTTGCAGCTTATCAAAAGCCAAAAGACAGCTGGCCCAAAAGAGACTGTACAAGTGAAGAACTACTCCAAGAAAGTGCAGATTGCTTTCCCAAGCCAAGCACTCCTTTCCAAACAGGGAAAACAAGCAAACCAAGGCCTGCCGCCTCCAGCACTACCTGCTTTGCCCTTGGCCATAGCACTGCAGAAGCCAAGAGATAGAGCTGCCCTGAGTCAAGCAGCCAAATGCTCTCCCAGAAGCACCAGCCCTGGGCTGCCTCAAGGTGACAGGTCAGAGGCCAAGTGCGTTGGTCGCTGCCTGGAGGAAATGCCGAGCTCCTGGCAGGACTCCGGCACCCAGCATCCTCAGCCAGCAACAGCAAAGTGCTGGCTGCTGCAAAACTTGCAGCTCTGCCTTGCACTAAAGACAGCACCCCACACAACTGGCACTTACAGCTTCAGAATATCCAGCCTCTGGTGTGAGCACTGATGGAGGCTGGCGGTCATGCAGCTCAGCCTGCTCCTCTTTGGCTTCTTGTCCAGGAGCAGCGGGAGCCAGGGCAGAGACGGCTTTTGCTTCTGTCATCTGTCAGAAGAGAGGAGCATGAGGGACAGGCCATTTCCTATCATGCAGAATCTCATCTCTTTTCACATCTACCACCACCTACTAAGGAAAAATCGTCCATATTTCATGGTGACAGAGGGCTTCTAATTCACAGCTACCAAATTCAAATGGGCCAATTCAGCAGCACTCTAGATGGATACAAAGTTGATTTTCCTCCCTGGCTGCTATCAGCAAGAAGGTTGTCTTGGCAGAAGGGAGCTTTAAGTGCTTGAAAGCACTGAAATGCAAAAGTAGGAAAGCGACAGCAACGCCTTGCCTCCTGCTGCTGCAGACGTAGAAAACTGAAACTGGATCACAATCCCAGCCAGGGCTGAAAAAGGGGCAGGAAACGTTGTCCAGAAGCATCTTTGCTTGCTGCAAAAAGGAAAATGAACAGGCCTTCTCTTCTTAACAAAACTACCAGCCAACAAAGCACAAGATGGAAAGGTCACCCCCTCCAGTGTCTAAAGGCCTAGGATGCAGTGAGGGGATGTTTGGCGGTGAAACAGCCCTCGTGCTGAGCACTGTCACGCAGGGATGGATGGACGTCTGCCTGAAGGTCCCTCAAGAGCCTCCCATTGTCCAGGCAAAAGCTCCCTCAGCACCTCCTCACGGGCCTTGTGCTACACGCCCTTGCCCAGCTCCCCTGTCCTTCTGTGCACGCGCTGCAGCCCCTCAAGGACTTTCTGCTGCCCAGGGGCCCACAAGTGCACCCAGCACTGCAGCGGTGGCCGCAGCGCTGCCCAGCACAGGGCCACGCTCGCTGCCCTGCTCCTGCTGCCCCACTGCTGCTGACACAGGCCACCAGGCCCTTGGCCTTCTTGGCCACCTGGCCACAGGCTGCCTCATCTTCAGCAGCTCAAGGCCGCCAGCCCTGCGTCCCTTGGGCCCACGCAGCTCCCCCCCCACAAAAGTGCCCATGTCACTTCAGATACAGCAGGCGCCATTGCAAGATGGCCTTCCTCTTCCCAGCAACACAAGACAGCGCTCAAGGACTTGCAGCTTCACCCCCACTGCAGGCTCCAAGGCATTTGCCAAAGCTGCAGACTGCAGCAAAAGATGCATCGACAGAAACTGGCCGCTTCTGCTTTTGGCTTCACAAGAAGGCTTGGCAACTCCGCACTTTCTTTCTTTGCCTAGGAGGGACAAGAGTGGCCCCCCCACAGCTGCATGGACCACACAATCTTCCCCTTGCAGCTTATCAAAAGCCAAAAGACAGCTGGCCCAAAAGAGACTGTACAAGTGAAGAACTACTCCAAGAAAGTGCAGATTGCTTTCCCAAGCCAAGCACTCCTTTCCAAACAGGGAAAACAAGCAAACCAAGGCCTGCCGCCTCCAGCACTACCTGCTTTGCCCTTGGCCATAGCACTGCAGAAGCCAAGAGATAGAGCTGCCCCGAGTCAAGCAGCCAAATGCTCTCCCAGAAGCACCAGCCCTGGGCTGCCTCAAGGTGACAGGTCAGAGGCCAAGTGCGTTGGTCGCTGCCTGGAGGAAATGCCGAGCTCCTGGCAGGACTCCGGCACCCAGCATCCTCAGCCAGCAACAGCAAAGTGCTGGCTGCTGCAAAACTTGCAGCTCTGCCTTGCACTAAAGACAGCACCCCACACAACTGGCACTTACAGCTTCAGAATATCCAGCCTCTGGTGTGAGCACTGATGGAGGCTGGCGGTCATGCAGCTCAGCCTGCTCCTCTTTGGCTTCTTGTCCAGGAGCAGCGGGAGCCAGGGCAGAGACGGCTTTTGCTTCTGTCATCTGTCAGAAGAGAGGAGCATGAGGGACAGGCCATTTCCTATCATGCAGAATCTCATCTCTTTTCACATCTACCACCACCTACTAAGGAAAAATCGTCCATATTTCATGGTGACAGAGGGCTTCTAATTCACAGCTACCAAATTCAAATGGGCCAATTCAGCAGCACTCTAGATGGATACAAAGTTGATTTTCCTCCCTGGCTGCTATCAGCAAGAAGGTTGTCTTGGCAGAAGGGAGCTTTAAGTGCTTGAAAGCACTGAAATGCAAAAGTAGGAAAGCGACAGCAACGCCTTGGCTCCTGCTGCTGCAGACGTAGAAAACTGAAACTGGATCACAATCCCAGCCAGGGCTGAAAAAGGGGCAGAAAACGTTGTCCAGAAGCATCTTTGCTTGCTGCAAAAAGGAAAATGAACAGGCCTTCTCTTCTTAACAAAACTACCAGCCAACAAAGCACAAGATGGAAAGGTCACCCCCTCCAGTGACTAAAGGCCTAGGATGCAGTGAGGGGATGTTTGGCGGTGAAACAGCCCTCGTGCTGAGCACTGTCACGCAGGGATGGATGGACGTCTGCCTGAAGGTCCCTCAAGAGCCTCCCATTGTCCAGGCAAAAGCTCCCTCAGCACCTCCTCACGGGCCTTGTGCTACACCCCCTTGCCCAGCTCCCCTGTCCTTCTGTGCACGCGCTGCAGCCCCTCAAGGAATTTCTGCTGCCCAGGGGCCCACAAGTGCACCCAGCACTGCAGCGGTGGCCGCAGCGCTGCCCAGCACAGGGCCACGCTCGCTGCCCTGCTCCTGCTGCCCCACTGCTGCTGACACAGGCCACCAGGCCCTTGGCCTTCTTGGCCACCTGGCCACAGGCTGCCTCATCTTCAGCAGCTCAAGGCCGCCAGCCCTGCGTCCCTTGGGCCCACGCAGCTCCCCCCCCACAAAAGTGCCCATGTCACTTCAGATACAGCAGGCGCCATTGCAAGATGGCCTTCCTCTTCCCAGCAACACAAGACAGCGCTCAAGGACTTGCAGCTTCACCCCCACTGCAGGCTCCAAGGCATTTGCCAAAGCTGCAGACTGCAGCAAAAGATGCATCGACAGAAACTGGCCGCTTCTGCTTTTGGCTTCACAAGAAGGCTTGGCAACTCCGCACTTTCTTTCTTTGCCTAGGAGGGACAAGAGTGGCCCCCCCACAGCTGCATGGACCACACAATCTTCCCCTTGCAGCTTATCAAAAGCCAAAAGACAGCTGGCCCAAAAGAGACTGTACAAGTGAAGAACTACTCCAAGAAAGTGCAGATTGCTTTCCCAAGCCAAGCACTCCTTTCCAAACAGGGAAAACAAGCAAACCAAGGCCTGCCGCCTCCAGCACTACCTGCTTTGCCCTTGGCCATAGCACTGCAGAAGCCAAGAGATAGAGCTGCCCTGAGTCAAGCAGCCAGATGCTCTCCCAGAAGCACCAGCCCTGGGCTGCCTCAAGGTGACAGGTCAGAGGCCAAGTGCGTTGGTCGCTGCCTGGAGGAAATGCCGAGCTCCTGGCAGGACTCCGGCACCCAGCATCCTCAGCCAGCAACAGCAAAGTGCTGGCTGCTGCAAAACTTGCAGCTCTGCCTTGCACTAAAGACAGCACCCCACACAACTGGCACTTACAGCTTCAGAATATCCAGCCTCTGGTGTGAGCACTGATGGAGGCTGGCGGTCATGCAGCTCAGCCTGCTCCTCTTTGGCTTCTTGTCCAGGAGCAGCGGGAGCCAGGGCAGAGACGGCTTTTGCTTCTGTCATCTGTCAGAAGAGAGGAGCATGAGGGACAGGCCATTTCCTATCATGCAGAATCTCATCTCTTTTCACATCTACCACCACCTACTAAGGAAAAATCGTCCATATTTCATGGTGACAGAGGGCTTCTAATTCACAGCTACCAAATTCAAATGGGCCAATTCAGCAGCACTCTAGATGGATACAAAGTTGATTTTCCTCCCTGGCTGCTATCAGCAAGAAGGTTGTCTTGGCAGAAGGGAGCTTTAAGTGCTTGAAAGCACTGAAATGCAAAAGTAGGAAAGCGACAGCAACGCCTTGGCTCCTGCTGCTGCAGACGTAGAAAACTGAAACTGGATCACAATCCCAGCCAGGGCTGAAAAAGGGGCAGAAAACGTTGTCCAGAAGCATCTTTGCTTGCTGCAAAAAGGAAAATGAACAGGCCTTCTCTTCTTAACAAAACTACCAGCCAACAAAGCACAAGATGGAAAGGTCACCCCCTCCAGTGACTAAAGGCCTAGGATGCAGTGAGGGGATGTTTGGCGGTGAAACAGCCCTCGTGCTGAGCACTGTCACGCAGGGATGGATGGACGTCTGCCTGAAGGTCCCTCAAGAGCCTCCCATTGTCCAGGCAAAAGCTCCCTCAGCACCTCCTCACGGGCCTTGTGCTACACGCCCTTGCCCAGCTCCCCTGTCCTTCTGTGCACGCGCTGCAGCCCCTCAAGGACTTTCTGCTGCCCAGGGGCCCACAAGTGCACCCAGCACTGCAGCGGTGGCCGCAGCGCTGCCCAGCACAGGGCCACGCTCGCTGCCCTGCTCCTGCTGCCCCACTGCTGCTGACACAGGCCACCAGGCCCTTGGCCTTCTTGGCCACCTGGCCACAGGCTGCCTCATCTTCAGCAGCTCAAGGCCGCCAGCCCTGCGTCCCTTGGGCCCACGCAGCTCCCCCCCCACAAAAGTGCCCATGTCACTTCAGATACAGCAGGCGCCATTGCAAGATGGCCTTCCTCTTCCCAGCAACACAAGACAGCGCTCAAGGACTTGCAGCTTCACCCCCACTGCAGGCTCCAAGGCATTTGCCAAAGCTGCAGACTGCAGCAAAAGATGCATCGACAGAAACTGGCCGCTTCTGCTTTTGGCTTCACAAGAAGGCTTGGCAACTCCGCACTTTCTTTCTTTGCCTAGGAGGGACAAGAGTGGCCCCCCCACAGCTGCATGGACCACACAATCTTCCCCTTGCAGCTTATCAAAAGCCAAAAGACAGCTGGCCCAAAAGAGACTGTACAAGTGAAGAACTACTCCAAGAAAGTGCAGATTGCTTTCCCAAGCCAAGCACTCCTTTCCAAACAGGGAAAACAAGCAAACCAAGGCCTGCCGCCTCCAGCACTACCTGCTTTGCCCTTGGCCATAGCACTGCAGAAGCCAAGAGATAGAGCTGCCCTGAGTCAAGCAGCCAAATGCTCTCCCAGAAGCACCAGCCCTGGGCTGCCTCAAGGTGACAGGTCAGAGGCCAAGTGCGTTGGTCGCTGCCTGGAGGAAATGCCGAGCTCCTGGCAGGACTCCGGCACCCAGCATCCTCAGCCAGCAACAGCAAAGTGCTGGCTGCTGCAAAACTTGCAGCTCTGCCTTGCACTAAAGACAGCACCCCACACAACTGGCACTTACAGCTTCAGAATATCCAGCCTCTGGTGTGAGCACTGATGGAGGCTGGCGGTCATGCAGCTCAGCCTGCTCCTCTTTGGCTTCTTGTCCAGGAGCAGCGGGAGCCAGGGCAGAGACGGCTTTTGCTTCTGTCATCTGTCAGAAGAGAGGAGCATGAGGGACAGGCCATTTCCTATCATGCAGAATCTCATCTCTTTTCACATCTACCACCACCTACTAAGGAAAAATCGTCCATATTTCATGGTGACAGAGGGCTTCTAATTCACAGCTACCAAATTCAAATGGGCCAATTCAGCAGCACTCTAGAGGGATATGAAGTTGATTTTCCTCCCTGGCTGCTATCAGCAAGAAGGTTGTCTTGGCAGAAGGGAGCTTTAAGTGCTTGAAAGCACTGAAATGCAAAAGTAGGAAAGCGACAGCAACGCCTTGGCTCCTGCTGCTGCAGACGTAGAAAACTGAAACTGGATCACAATCCCAGCCAGGGCTGAAAAAGGGGCAGAAAACGTTGTCCAGAAGCATCTTTGCTTGCTGCAAAAAGGAAAATGAACAGGCCTTCTCTTCTTAACAAAACTACCAGCCAACAAAGCACAAGATGGAAAGGTCACCCCCTCCAGTGACTAAAGGCCTAGGATGCAGTGAGGGGATGTTTGGCGGTGAAACAGCCCTCGTGCTGAGCACTGTCACGCAGGGATGGATGGACGTCTGCCTGAAGGTCCCTCAAGAGCCTCCCATTGTCCAGGCAAAAGCTCCCTCAGCACCTCCTCACGGGCCTTGTGCTACACGCCCTTGCCCAGCTCCCCTGTCCTTCTGTGCACGCGCTGCAGCCCCTCAAGGACTTTCTGCTGCCCAGGGGCCCACAAGTGCACCCAGCACTGCAGCGGTGGCCGCAGCGCTGCCCAGCACAGGGCCACGCTCGCTGCCCTGCTCCTGCTGCCCCACTGCTGCTGACACAGGCCACCAGGCCCTTGGCCTTCTTGGCCACCTGGCCACAGGCTGCCTCATCTTCAGCAGCTCAAGGCCGCCAGCCCTGCGTCCCTTGGGCCCACGCAGCTCCCCCCCCACAAAAGTGCCCATGTCACTTCAGATACAGCAGGCGCCATTGCAAGATGGCCTTCCTCTTCCCAGCAACACAAGACAGCGCTCAAGGACTTGCAGCTTCACCCCCACTGCAGGCTCCAAGGCATTTGCCAAAGCTGCAGACTGCAGCAAAAGATGCATCGACAGAAACTGGCCGCTTCTGCTTTTGGCTTCACAATAAGGCTTGGCAACTCCGCACTTTCTTTCTTTGCCTAGGAGGGACAAGAGTGGCCCCCCCACAGCTGCATGGACCACACAATCTTCCCCTTGCAGCTTATCAAAAGCCAAAAGACAGCTGGCCCAAAAGAGACTGTACAAGTGAAGAACTACTCAAAGAAAGTGCAGATTGCTTTCCCAAGCCAAGCACTCCTTTCCAAACAGGGAAAACAAGCAAACCAAGGCCTGCCGCCTCCAGCACTACCTGCTTTGCCCTTGGCCATAGCACTGCAGAAGCCAAGAGATAGAGCTGCCCTGAGTCAAGCAGCCAGATGCTCTCCCAGAAGCACCAGCCCTGGGCTGCCTCAAGGTGACAGGTCAGAGGCCAAGTGCGTTGGTCGCTGCCTGGAGGAAATGCCGAGCTCCTGGCAGGACTCCGGCACCCAGCATCCTCAGCCAGCAACAGCAAAGTGCTGGCTGCTGCAAAACTTGCAGCTCTGCCTTGCACTAAAGACAGCACCCCACACAACTGGCACTTACAGCTTCAGAATATCCAGCCTCTGGTGTGAGCACTGATGGAGGCTGGCGGTCATGCAGCTCAGCCTGCTCCTCTTTGGCTTCTTGTCCAGGAGCAGCGGGAGCCAGGGCAGAGACGGCTTTTGCTTCTGTCATCTGTCAGAAGAGAGGAGCATGAGGGACAGGCCATTTCCTATCATGCAGAATCTCATCTCTTTTCACATCTACCACCACCTACTAAGGAAAAATCGTCCATATTTCATGGTGACAGAGGGCTTCTAATTCACAGCTACCAAATTCAAATGGGCCAATTCAGCAGCACTCTAGATGGATACAAAGTTGATTTTCCTCCCTGGCTGCTATCAGCAAGAAGGTTGTCTTGGCAGAAGGGAGCTTTAAGTGCTTGAAAGCACTGAAATGCAAAAGTAGGAAAGCGACAGCAACGCCTTGGCTCCTGCTGCTGCAGACGTAGAAAACTGAAACTGGATCACAATCCCAGCCAGGGCTGAAAAAGGGGCAGGAAACGTTGTCCAGAAGCATCTTTGCTTGCTGCAAAAAGGAAAATGAACAGGCCTTCTCTTCTTAACAAAACTACCAGCCAACAAAGCACAAGATGGAAAGGTCACCCCCTCCAGTGTCTAAAGGCCTAGGATGCAGTGAGGGGATGTTTGGCATTGAAACAGCCCTCGTGCTGAGCACTGTCACGCAGGGATGGATGGACGTCTGCCTGAAGGTCCCTCAAGAGCCTCCCATTGTCCAGGCAAAAGCTCCCTCAGCACCTCCTCACGGGCCTTGTGCTACACCCCCTTGCCCAGCTCCCCTGTCCTTCTGTGCACGCGCTGCAGCCCCTCAAGGAATTTCTGCTGCCCAGGGGCCCACAAGTGCACCCAGCACTGCAGCGGTGGCCGCAGCGCTGCCCAGCACAGGGCCACGCTCACTGCCCTGCTCCTGCTGCCCCACTGCTGCTGACACAGGCCACCATGCCCTTGGCCTTCTTGGCCACCTGGCCACAGGCTGCCTCATCTTCAGCAGCTCAAGGCCGCCAGCCCTGCGTCCTTTTGGCCCATGCAGCTCCCCTGCCACAAAGGTGCTCATTCCACTTGTGATACTGCATGTGCCCTTTCAAGATGGCCTTCCTTTTCTGACATTTGTGTTCCAAGTAGATATTAAGTTTTATAGGAATAGGATTCAAGGCACTCTGTTCAATTTAAATGTCTAATTCCACTGTAGAGGGAGTTGCTCTTTGTTAATTTTGTTTTATCTGCTGTTAGCTAGAATTGTTCTCTTTGCTGACTTGTTTTTTAGTTCTTCAGATCTGGGAGTTTTAAATTGAAGAATATCTATCTCTGCCTTTGGTTTTTTTTTTTCAGGGATTAAAATGGATTTTCTTTCAACCTTCCTAGCTGGCCCCCTTCTGTCTACTGCTACTGGGCAAGCTCACATCTTCCTCTGCAATTCTTAAACACCAGGAACATGAAGCGTCCCTTTCTCACTCACCTCAGGATCAGCACTGCTGAATACATGCTTCAGGTGTCCTGTAGTGGGAAGGGAAAATGAACCAGATGCTGTCAGAAAACTGCCTGGGCTGCTGAATCCCACAGAACAAGTCAACCCAAAAAGAGATCATTTCCCGTTTTATAACATCCCGCCAGGAGACACATTTCATTCACACAGCCAGCACAAGATCAGGACAATATTCTTGGCTGTGCCTACACTTCAGCCTGTTTAGCCAGGAAATGAATACAAATACAATCAAGAAAGTGCAAATTGTTCTTTAACACTCCATGCTCCTGTTCTATCAAACACATAAAATAGCTTCTGAAATCCTCTCCTTCCGTTACTCTTTTTTTTTCAATCAGTTATATGCACTAATTCTCATTAACTTGCAGGAAACAGTTGCCCAGAAAAGCTTCCCAAAATTCCCCTGAGCTGTGGCAGTTCTTTGTGAAACAGCACAACAGCAGCTCCAGGGTTCTGGAGCAGACACTCACTGCTTTAGAGGTTGCACTTCCTTGCAAAGGGAATCACTATTTTAGCACTCAGTAAAAGGTCAAGTTAGACAGTCAAATCCTTTCAGGAGAAAACTTAGAAAGAAAGAAGCTTTCTCTGAATTCTGGGAACAACTGCAGAGTTTTTAGAAGGCCTTCCAAGAAGTTCTCCCAGTCTACATTTTCAAAGGTGTCTTGCTATCCCAGTAAACTGAGGAAATGACAGACTCTGCTGCCACAGACTCTCCCATGGAGGGAACGGAAGCCCTGCAGGTTCCCTTGCAAATGCTGCCCCTGTGGCTACAGACATCCCCTTTTTAGCTGAACGTCTTGACAGGAGCTTTACCAAAGCAGTGGCATCCTAATGCTCTTTCTGTTTCAAAATCAGAAACCCAGACACTAAGAAAGAGCAGGAAGATGTACAAAAGCCAGGTTAGGTTACATCCTAACCTAAGTAGAAGGGAAACCTCTACTTACGGTAGAAGTGTGTCACATAATAGGCAGAAAAAGAAATGCCGTAGGCAGCAAAACCTGCCGTGGCCAGATAGTGAAACATTGTGGCAATGTTGTGGGACTTTGCCACAACATTAGAACAAAAAAGGCTCTCGTCAGTGGGCAGCTGCCTACTGACAAAGGCTCCAACCAGGAAAGTTCTCCTGATCTGAGCAAGCGCTAGGGCTGCTCTGACACTCAGGCCTTCCGTGCACCAAGGCACCCTTCTGATGTCACTACGACGACGTGGCAACCATGCCCTGACATCACAAAGCAAACGCTCCATGTTGGTCTGTGAATTTATGCCAAGCAATAACCAACCTTCCCTACAGCAAACACAAAAGAGCCAGGGAAGTTCTCCTCTGTCCCAAAGCAGCACAAATTCCCCTCATGGGCCAAACCCTGTTGTTCAGGGGATCCAAGAGGAACTCCAAGAGTGCCCCAAGCACCTACAGCCTGTACCCCAGCTGAACACTCAGATGGGAGACAAGCAAAGGAAACTAGACCAAGAAAATGGCCCATAGCATTGCACATGTGAGAAATGACTCTCATTTTTAAAATTTTAAAGGTTTATTAAACCTTAACAGAGGACTGAATAAGGAAAAATTACAGCATTGGGAGTCTCTGTGACTAGCAGCCATGCGCTCATCTACAAAAAGGATGCTCTGCCTTTTATACCCTTAGCTCCTCCAAAAGTTTTGTCAGCCAACTCTTTCTCTGCTGTCCATTGTGGAGATTACTTTCTTATAGAATATTAATCTCATATATTTCCGGGTGGGGGGTGCCTGGCTTCATCTGGCCCTTGCTGCTGGACCAAAGGCGGCAGCTGTGGTGTTTCACCTCAGAGATACCTTTGGCCGGCTGGATGCTGCAGCTGGGCACTGGGAACAAATCCAGGCATAGTAGGAACTCAGTTTACCTCTGGCGGAAAAGGTTAAGCGACGGTGAAGAGAAAGGAGCAGATTCTATCGTAGAGCCTTAATCCAGAGTTTTATTTCAGGATGGTAGACCTCTGAAACAGCTCCCAGCTGTTGAACTCCGGCCGCATGGTCTCGTCTCCTTTTAAGCCCCGGGGACAGGGGGAGGGGAGGGGAGGGACAGGTGAGGGCCAACCAGGTGGGAGGAGGGGAAGGCTCAAGGGATACAGACGCTTGGACAGGCCAATGAGCCCAGATCTGAGGGGCATCTTTTGAACTTCTGCCAACCACACGATGCCCTTGCTGGAACGTTAAGATTGATGGACACCTCTTAGCAGGAGGGCAAAATGGGGAGGGGAAAGGTGGGCACACCTGGGGCCATCACACTGCAACATCTTCCCCTAGTTTTGTTTAAAAAGAAGAGGACTGGGTTTGTGGTGCAGAGTGCTTGCCAAACCATGGTTGGTAAATCGATTCCTCCTCTACAGGAGGTTCAGTGCTTTCCACTGAGGGTTCCATGTCATTCATTGGAGCACTAAGGGCTTCCAAATGGTAAACTTCAGGAGGGGGAGATGAGCTTGAAATCAACTTGAGAACCATGCGTTTGACTAGTCCAAAAATAATGCTAACAACTAGAGCGATAACTAATATAAACAATACTAAAAACACAGTTTTCAGAATAGATCCCAACCAGCCCGAGAGTCCCCAGCCTTTGAACAGTTCACTCAGCCAGTCGCCAGTTTCTCTCTTGATGTCCGAGGGCTTTTGCCAAGGTAGTCCATATGTGCTTTGGGCTGGGGGACTATGCAGGAGATTGCGGGTGGGATGATCACGAGTAGGACGAGGAGCAGGCTTGGTCTCATGGCATCTTGAGGCTACACACGAACCATGGGATCTAAACTGGTACAAGGAACTTAAGACAAACATATTACAAACTATTCCAGAAAGGAGGCTTAAATGGAATTTCCTCCAGAGAATGCGTGCGGCGTTTCCTTCTCCAGGCAGCATTGGCAACTGGGGCGCTTTTGTCGATTTCTCTGAGACCTTGGGAACGTAGGGCCTTTCCCATTTGGAAGGAACTCACTTTAACCCAGAGGGGGTGGACACACAGGCGTATCCACGTCCCCAAGTAACCAATTTGTAAGGTCCCACCGTCTTCCAAGTCTCAGGGTCCTTTACTCAAACCGGAGGCTTTTCTTTCATCATCGTATGACTGCTCCCCCCAAAGTGGCGT